>NC_137056.1:18535035-18799442 GCF_032717465.1 Coenobita brevimanus | reverse complement strand
TTCCTCATATACACTGTTTTATTCTTCATGATGGATCAAAAAAAAAAAAAGGTTCTAGGACGCTCACAATCAACTGCTGTGTGTGTCGTTTGAGATTAACTGGATTTTTAAATTCCGATGAGTCTATTTGCTTTATTTTAGCCTTGACTACACGTATAAGGTACTTGGAAAGTTGAACTAGTTGCGGCTGATAGAATTCTCCTTGGGGGTCATATAAAACTATTGTACTTGAGTGATGGCTGTATAAACTTATTCTTGGGCGAAATCGATAAATATGCAAATTCCAAGGGTTTACACAAAATTGATTGGGACACACAAATAATTATTTTAAAAACTCAAAGACACTTCTGTGTTTTAAAAAATCACATTAAAGAACCATATAACAAGAAATCGAGTGACAAAGAGAACTGAAATCTGAGAGTTAAAAAATAATAATTTTCAATTGATGTTGCTGTCACCGAAATAAGCCAGAAACTTCGATTTTTTTTTTTTTTACCTGCACTAGAAGAACTTCAAAATTGCATATATCCTCCTGATTGAATAGAGAGAGAGAGAGAGAGAGAGAGAAAGAGAGAGAATATTTGCACAGAGCACGGTTCGTGTTCAGTCATTTGCCACATTTCCTTATGTAAAATTTCTCAAAACTTATACTTAATGAGATGGAATATTGATGAGCTTTTGACTCTCATCTATAAAATTATACGAGAAAATACAAACACTCGCGATACCGAGGTATGTAATAAATTACCATTTATAACTTTATTCCTCATCTCCATAGACATATAGTGCATGACAGCTACAAAAAACGCTGGTTGACGGGACACTGAATGAACTCTATTAATGAAGTCTAGAGATTGTTTGAATTTTTACATAATGAAGAGGGTCATGTGAGTCATGCTAAAATCTACATAATTAATGGTGAAAACACAAAATATGCAACTTCCACAAACGCACTCTAAACTAGCTGTTAAATACTCCCAATTGTATCTGAAATCAGGAAAACAAATCTGGAGATGAGATAATTTCGTCTCGATAAAAACGTTAGTTTGAAGGCTAAATGAGATAATACGTAGGATGAAAGCGTTTTACATGTATAGGAGGCTACCATCTGAGGGTTTTAAGCCTAAAGAGTTTCGGTTCGGTGGGGACGTGGGGACAACTTGGTAATTTAGAGATAAATCAGATTTTTTTTTTTTCCTGCATGGATAGTGCTTTAAATTGTCATATTTAGCTTTGTGATCAAATGTGAAATGTGGAATATTTTTGCAGTATGACGGTTCATGTGATATAATTATTCATATTGACCAAGGTTAAATCACTACGAAAGGCAACAAATCGTTCAGAAAAAAACTAGCATACAAATTGATTATGACATATACATTATCAAGAAAAATTTAATGCGTAGCCATACTGAGATATAGAATTGGTAAACATACTTGGTTCCTCATATCCGCAGTTTTAATGTTCATGATGGGTCTAAAAAAAATCAGGTTGCAGGACCGTTGACCTAAGCTGTTTGTGTTCCGTGTTGAGATTAACTGTGTATATTTTTTCCGATTAGTCTATTGGCTTTTTTTTTTTTTTTTTTTTTCCGAGACTTCAGGGATGAAAGGTAGTTCCAATTGGGATCTAAATTCGGCTGATAGCATCCCCTTTTGGGATAGTTCAAACCTTTTACAGGAGCGATTGCAGTATAAACTTTTTGGTGGAAATCGCTAAACATGCAACTTCTATAATTTTTCCTCTATTTGACTGCGAAACGATCTGATTTATTTCCAAAACTCAAAAGACATTTCTATACTATACTACTATATACCTAGGCTGCTTCCCCCAAGGAAAGGGAGGTAGCCGAGACAGAACAACACACTCCCCATTTACTCATCCATTCAAACACATTCATTCGTATCTTAGCCCTAAGGGGGAGAACGGACAGATTCTCACTGCACCACACCCCACAAGGATCAACTGAGCAATGCAATCAGTGACATCCGCAGCAGGGCCCGACAGCAGAACTGGTTTACCCCTGCCACATCATAACTGACCCATCCCTTTACCCGCACCTGACCTGACTAGCTGATCAGACCAAATGCGGGAGAATATCCCCTCAGGTCTACATCATCACTTATTCATTCACAATTTCTCTCCATTTATTTCTGTCACGCACAGCCACTCTTCATTGCTCAACAGACAACCCTCTCTCATCCAGCGCTCTCTTCACTTCTGCATCTATTCTTCCATCCACAGCAACATGTGACCCTAGATATTTAAAACACTCTACCTCCTCAAGCAACTCGCCTTTCAAAACTATAATCATCCCCCTACCATCTACCAACCTCGTACACTTCATCACTTTACTCTTATTCTCATTAACTTTCAATTTCCTCCTTTCACACACCCTTACAAACTCCTTTACCAACTGTCTCAATCTCTCCTCTGAATCAACCACCAGTGCAGTATCATCTGCAAACAACAGCTGCTTCAGATTCCACTCTCCACCATCAACATTCACCAGACTCTGACCTTCACCTAAAACTCTTTCATTCACCTCCCTTACAACACCATCCATGTAAATATTAAACAACCAATGCGACATCACACATCCCTGTCGCAGCCCCACTCTCACGGGTAACCAATCGCTTACAGCATTTCCCACTCTTTCACATGCTCTACTATTTCCATAAAAACTTTTCACCCCTTTTAGTAACCTACCATGATGTCCATACAATCTTTAAACAGTCCACAAAGCCTCCCTATCAATTCATACTTTTTCTCTAAATCCATAAATACCCAGAACACATCCTTGCCTTTCGGTAAATACTTTTCACACGCTTGTCTCACAGCAAACACCTGATCCACGCATCCCCTCCCTCTCCTAAAGAAACACTGCTCCTCACCAATCACTCCCTCTGTACCCTCTCTAACTCTCATAATTAACACTCTACCATACACCTTACCTACAACACTCAACATACCCCTAAAGCTAGTACATTCATACTTATCACCCTTGCCTTTATACAACGGGATCACGCAAGCACTTGCCCAGTCAATTGGCACCATACCTTTCACAAAGCACACATTCAACAATCTTACTAACCAGTCAACAATAGTCACTCCACCACCCTGCAGGCATTCCACAGCACACTCATCCATGCCTGCAACTTTCCCTGTTTTCATCTACTTTACTGCCTTCTCCACTTCCTCCATCGTGATCAAAGAATCATTAAACTTTCCCAACACATTTATTCCTTGCACCATTCCATCCGCCACAATCTCAGCCACCCTTTCCTCCTGTACATTTAACAATCTTTCAAAATACTCTGCCCATCTTTTCCTTACTGTATCCATCTCAATTAACATCCTTCCATTCTCTGCTTTTACTCGTACTTCTTTCCCAGACTCTCCCTTTCGCACCCTTTTCACCTCCTTCCAAAACATTTTCTTATTCTGTTGGAAATTCTCTGACATTTCTGAAGGTAAAAAAAAAAAAAAAAAAAAATGTAATATAAAAAAAAATCGATTGGCGTTTAAAAAGAGCTGGCATATGAGGGATAAAGAACAATAGATTTGAACTGATTTAGGGGTCACCGAAAAAAGCGAGAAACTTCGAATGAGTACTCTTTTTATCTGCATTAGATGCACTATAAAATTACAATCGAGCCTCCTGATTAAATTTTAAGAACAAAACAATATTCGCACATCATAAACGTTCCTTTTGCAATATAAGCTATTTTTCATTAGGTAAAATTTGTTAAAACTAAAACTTCCTGAGATAGAATATTGATGAGCATTTCACTCTCATTTACAATTTTATACGGGAAAGTACAAACACTATTGCAATACCGAAATATATAGTTAATCAACAATTATAATTTTATTCCATATCTCCATAGACATATAGTGTTTGACAAAAAAAAAAAATGCAGATTGACAGAACACTGAATGAACTCAATTAATGACGTCTGGAGATTGATTGGATTTTATCTTCTTTATTTGAGTGATGCTTAACATCGCATAATTGCGGGTGAAAACCCCAAATATGCAATTTCAACAAATGATCTTTAAACTACCTGTTAAACACCCACAATTGTATCTGAAATTCAGAAAACATTTCGGGGAGTGAGAAAATTGCGTCTCGAGAAAAACATGAGAAAGAAGCCTAAATGAGGTTCCGAAACACGTAGGAAGAAATCGATTCACAGGTAAAGAAAGCTGCTATTTGGGATTTTAAGCCCAAACAGTTTCGTTTCATTAGGGACTCGAAAACACCTTGGAAATTTAGAGAAAAAGTTTTATTTTTATCTGCAAAACTAGGGCTTTAAAGTGGCATCTTCACTGGTTATTTTTATCTGCAAAACTAGGGCTTTAAAGTGGCATCTTCATCCCAGTGATCAAATATAAAATATGGATTACTGTCGCAGTTCTTGTGATACCATTATTCATATTTATCAAGGTATAATGACTCCGAAATGAAAGTACTCGTTTACAAGAAAATTGTTTTTTCATTGATTATCACATATCCATACAATTTATAAACATTTCTACATAGTTTTATTGTTCATGATTGGTCTAAAAAAATCAGGTTGCAGAAGCTTACACCGGGGTTGTTGTGTATTTCGTTTTGAGATTAACTGGATTTTTAAATTCCGATGGGTCTTTTTTTTTTTTCTTCGCCAATACTTCTGGGATAAAACGTAGTTCTAACTGTGAACTACTTTCGGCTGATACCATCCGCCCTGGGGGTGATATAAAACTGTTTTACTAGAGTGACCGCTGTATAAAATTTCTCGTCGAAATAGCTAAATATGCAACTTACACTAATGTACTCGATATTGACAGCGAAACACACAGAATTACTTCCACAACCCAGAAGACGTTTCTGAGAGTCAAAAAATCTTATTTAGAAAACATGTAATAGGAAATCGTTTGACACGTAAAGAGTGCTCGTTGTGAGTGTCTAAGGACAATAAGTTTGAACTGATGTGGGGATCACCGAAGCAAGCGAGAAAGTTCGAGGGAGTGTTCTTTCCTATCTGTAGTAGATGCACTTTTAAATTACCATGAAACATCCTGAAAATGTAGAAAAAAAAGTAGAATATTTCACATAAATAAGGTTCCTGTTAAACCGTAAGTCACATTTCCTTAGATAATATTTCTCACAAATGATACTTCTTGAGCAGGGAAATTGGTGAGCATTTGACTCTCATCTAAAAATTTATACGAGAAAGTACAAAAACTATCGCAATACCGCTACATATAGTAATTTGCATGAATAACTTTCTCCCTCATCTCCGTAAACATACTGTATACTCCACGATAGCAATAAAAAATATAGTTTGGAGGAACACTGAATGAACAGTATTGTGGTCTGGAGATTGTTTGGATTATATCGTCATGAAGAGGGTCATTTGAATAATGCTAAAAACCGCATAATTGAGGGCGAACACACTAAATATGCAACTTCCACAAATGTACTCTAAACGTGCTGTTAAACACTCCCAATTATAAAATTCAAAAAAATTTCTAAGGATCAGAAAAATCAGGCTGGAAAAAAACTCAAGTATGAAGGCTAAATGAGCTAATACCTAGGATGAAATCGATTCACATGTAAAGCAGGCTTACATTTGAGGGTTTTAAGCTCAAAGAGTTTCGTTTTATTAGGGACGTGAAAAAAAACTTGGTAATATAGAGAAAAAACGGATTTTTTTTTCGTATGGATTGGGCTTTAAAGTGGCAACTTGTATTCAATGATCATATATGATATGTGGAATATTTTTGCCTTACCATGGTTCGTGATATCATTATCTGTATTTACAAAGGTAAACTCACTCGGAAAGGCAATAAGCTGTTTAAAAGAAAGTCATATATTTATTTCAGGAAAAGCTAAATACATAGCCCTACATATGTATATTGTTTACAAACATTACTTGGTTCCTTATAAACGCAGTTTTATTGTTCATCTATCTATCTATTTCCAGACGCCTCAATCCCGTTCGGGGTGGCCACAAACAAATCCCCTCCACGTCGCCCTGTCCCCCGCCATTTCACTAACCTGCTCCCAACTCACCCCTCTTCACTCCGTCCCTCCATCTTATCCTCGGCCTCCCCCTCCCTATCCCCCCTCCATCTCACTCACATACACTCTCTTCGTCAGTCTTTCATCCTCCATCCTCTCCACATGGCCAAACCACCTCAGAGTATTCCACCTAACGCATACTATCACATCCAAATATACACCACAACTCTCCTTTATATTCTCATTTGTCAGCCTGTCTCGATGTGACTCCACAGGCTCCTCTTAAATAACTCATTTCCACTGCTCTCACTCTTGACTTGTGTCCTTCCAACAACGTCCATGCTTCGCTTCTATACGTTAGAGTTGGTATCACAATACTGTCATGTAGTAACTTTTTCACTTCCATGCTCTTTTTCACTTCCATTCTCACTTCCCTGTTTCTTATCACTGCTTTCGAGAAACCAGAAACCTTTCTTCCCTTCTGTACCCTTTCAAGCACATCACCCTCCAAACCTCCATCCTTACTCATCACTACCCAAGTACTTAAATGTAATAACATTTTCCAGTTCCTCGCCATCCAACCTCGCTGTACATTCACTGACTTCATCACTCTCAAAGACCATCACTCTACTCTTCCCTACATTCACCTTAGATTCCGTTTCTTACACACTCTCCCAAACTCATCCACCAAGCCTTGCAGCTCCTCTTCGTCTTCATTCAACAACACTTTATCATCTGCAAACAACAGTACACGGAGTTTCCAAACATTACCCTCTCTAACCAGGGCTACTCCAACATCCACTACCCTACCTTGAGTACCTCTTTTATTACCCCATCCATGTACAGATTGAACAACCATGGAGACATGACACATCCCTGTTTCAACCCAACCTTCAAAGAGAAAAATTCACGCAGTTCACCATCCACATGCACTGCATCCTTAGCACTATTACTCATACTCTTCACAGCATTCAACAACTTCCGATCTACTCCATATATTCTTAATACTTTCCACAATCCTTGTCTATCCACCCCGTCATATGTTTTCTCCAAATCGCTGAAACCCGCATACAACTTCTTTCTCTTCTCTAGAAACTTTTCCACTAAAGATCTAAGAATGAATATTTGATCAACACAACCTCTTCCCTTCCTAAAACCTCCCTGTTCTACTCCATGTAATTCCTCTGTACTTTGATACACTAAGAAGACAAATGCCCCTATGATTACCACACACTTCTTTTTCCCCTTTTCCTTTGTACAAGAGACTCATTATACCTGACTTCCAATCCTCCGGGACTCTACCTTCCTCCCAGACCCATCTACACATCTTCCACATCCATTCTACTACTATCTCACCCCCATGATTCAGCATTTCACCAAACACTCCATCAATTCCTGGGGCTTTCCCCGATATTAAATTTCTTCATTGCTTTCACAACTTCTCTCCTACTGATTTCTTCCTGTCTTCTCCCTCCTTCTCCCAGCCATTCCCCAGCCACTTATACTCACATTACTTCCATCCTCTATGTTCGACAATTCCATAAAGTGTTCTCTCCATCTGCTCACATTTTCTCTCTTCTCCACTAGTAATGTACCAATTTTTATCTTTCACTCCCCTGCTAACTTCCCTTCCACCCTGTCTTACTCTCTTCACCTCTTTCCAGAACATTTTCTTACAGTCTCTCCACGTTACACTCAAATTCCTTCCAAATTCCTCATCCACTCTTCTTACTCTCTCTTACTAATCTTTTCACCTCTCTCTTTCTTTCTACATATAACTCTCTCCTCCGCCTCTCTACTTCTTCCACGCCCCTGCTTCTCATCCATTCATTGTATGCTTTCCTCTTTTGTGCCCCAGCCTGTCTCACCTCTTCATTCCACCACGCTGTTCCTTGCACACCCCTCCGTCTTCTCTTCCTTCCACACACCACATCACATGCTGCACGTATTTCTTCTGTGAATATCCTGCACACACCTTCCACGTACCCAATCTGCTCCAATTCATATTTGCCCAATCGTTCCTCCACTTCTCTCTTATATTTTGCCTTTTTCTCATCCTCTTGTGACCTCTCCACTCTCCTTGCAAATACTCCTTCTTCCCGTCTTTCGCTTCTTCTATTTCTCCATCTTATTTGAATCTTGATTCTGGCCGCCACCAAGTAGTTGTTAGAAAGTGCACTCCCCCAACCTCTATAAGCTGTTGCATCCATTACACATCTTCGCATCCTATCATCCATGGCCTTTGTCCGGACTTGGGTCGTCATCTTTTGGTCAGTCTTTGTCCGAGGCTTTTTGTTTGTCTTTTTTAGTTGTTTTCCGGGGAGGGGAACTAACACTCCGCCAACATTTTAAGTCGGCTTTTACGACAAGCATGGAAAAAAAAAAAAAAAATACCCAAAAGGTGTCTAAAAAAAAATCAGGTTCCGGGAGGCTCGTCCTGATCTGTAGTGTCTGCTGTCTTGAGATTAACTGGATTTATAATTTCCGATGGGTTTATTTGCTTCACTATAGCCTTGACTGCACGGATATAATGTAATTTTAAAGTAGAAATTGTTAAAGCTGATACAATTCTCTTTGTGGATCGTTTAAAACTAATCTACTGGAGTGATGGCTGTATAAATGTATTCTTGGGCGAAATAGTTAAATATGCAACTTCCACAAGTGTACACAAAACTGATTGGGAAATACACCTAATTATTATCAAAACTCAGAAGACACGAGGGAAAAAAAAAAATCACATTTTTGATGCGTAAATAGAGGTGAACTGTGAGAGCTGAAGAACAATAATTCTCAAATGATGTTGTTCTCACCGAAATAAACGAGAAATATCGATTGAGTTCTTTTCTACCTGCAGTACAAGCACTTTAAAATTGCATACTGATGAGCTTTTGACTCCCATCTCTAAATTTATATGAGATAAAACAAATACTATCGCGATACCAAGATATATAATGAATTACCATTTATAACTTTATTTCTTTTATCAGTAGATATATAGTGCATGACTACCAAAAATCCAGGTTGACGAGACACTGAATGAACTCTGTTATTGTCGTCTGGAGATTGTTTAGATTTTTAGGTAATGAAGATGGTCATGTGAATGATGTTAAAAACCACAGAATTGAAGGCGAAAACACTAAATATGCAACTTCCACATATGAACTCAAAACTTGCTACTAAACACTCTCAATTGTATCTAATTATCAGAAAACATTGCTGCAGGTGAGAAAATTCCGTCTCGATAAAAACCAGTATGAATACTGTATCAGACAATACGTACGATGAAATCGATTCACATATAAAGAAATTTGCCATTGGAGGGTTTTAAGCCCAAAGAGTTCCGTTTCATTAGGGACGTGAAAACTACTTGCTAATGTAGAGATAAAAAGAATTTTCTCTTCTGCATGGATAGAACTATAATTTGGCATTTAGATCCTAGTGATCAAGTATAAAATGTGGAATATTTTTGCAGTTTGACGGTTCATGTGGTATAAATATATATATTAATCAAAGTTAACTCACTATCAGAGGCAATAAATGGTTTCCAAGAAAATCGTATATATAATGATTGTCACATACATTATCAGGAAAAATTGAATGCATAGCGGTACTGAGATAAAAAAAAATTAATAAACATTACGTGGTTCCACATATACCCAGCTTTATTGTTCATGATTGTTCTAAAAAAAATATGGGTTGAAGGAGCTTAGACCGGTGTTTTTGTGTCCTTCATCTTAGGATCAATAATTTTTTTTTTCCGATTGGTCTATTAGCTTTTCTTATTCTTCCTCACCGATACTTCAGGGATAAAAGGTAGTTCCAATTGTGAACTACTTACGGATGATAGCATACGCCCTGGGAGTAGTAAATAACTATTTTAATGGAGTGACGCCTCTTTAAACGTATTTTAGGTGGAAATCGTTAAATATGTAACTTCCACTAATGTTTTCTAAAAAGACAGCGAATAACACAGAAGTACTTCCAAAACTCGGAAAAAGTTCCTAACCGTCAAAAAATCTGATTTAGAGAACATGTAACAAGAAATCGATTGACATGAAAAGAGAGATGGCATGTGAGTGTTTAAAAAAATAAGTTTGAACTGATGTGGGGATCACGGAAGCAAGCGAGAAAGTTCGACTGAGTGTTCTTTCTTATCTCTAGTACAAGCATTTTAAAATTACCATGAAACCTCCTGCTTAATGTAGAAAAAAAAAAAAAAAGAACATTAAGAAACTTCGTGTTAAACCATAATCCACATTTCCTTAGGTAAAATTTCTCAAAACTCATAATTCTAGAGCAGGAAAATTGATGAGCTTTTGACTCGTCCATAATTTTATACGAGAAAGAACAAAAAGTATCGCAATGCCGCGATATATAGTAATTACCATGAATAACTTTATCTCTCATCTCCATAGACAGACTGTAAACTGCATGACAGCTAATATATATATATATATATATATATATATATATATATATGTGTTGAAAGAACAATGAACGATTTGTATTGTGGTCTAGAGATTGTTTGGATTTCATCGTTATGAAGGTCATTTGGATGATGCTGAAAATCGCACAATTCTGGGCGACGAAACTAAATATACAACTTCCACAAATGCACTCTGAACTAGCTGTTAAACACTCCGAATTGTACCTAATATAAAAATAAAAAAAATCTGAGGGTAAGAAAATTCCGTCTCGACAAAAAACATGAGTACGAAGGCTAAATGAGGTAATGCGTAGGGTGAAATCGATTCATTTTACAGAAGGCTTCCATTTTAGGGTTTTAAGCTCAAAGAGATCCGATTCATTAGGGACGTGAAAACAACTTAATAATTTAGAGATAAAGGTGATGTTTATTTTTCTGCATGGACAGTCCTTTAATGTGGCATCTTGTATCTAATAATCAAATTTGAAATGTGGGATATTTTTGCAGTATGACGGTTGGTGTGATATCATTATCCATATTTGTACAGGTAAAATCAATCGGAAAGAAAATCTGATGTTTAAAAGAAAGTGGTATATTTATTATCACATTCATTATCAGTATAAACTAAATACATATCTCTACTGATATATACTATTTACGAAAATTACTTGGTTCCTCATGTACAAGGTTTTATTGTACATTATCTGTCTGAAAAAAAAAAAAAAACAGGTTATAGGAGGGTAACTCTGATCTGCTGTGTCTGACGTGTTGAGATGAACTGAATTTCTATTTTCCGATGAGTCTATTTGCTTTATTTTAGCCTTGACTACATGGATATAACGTACATCCGAAGTTGAATTAGTTACGGCTGATAGCATTCTCTTTGAGGATCGTTTAAAACTATTGGACTGGAGAGATGGCTGTATAAACGTATTCTTCAGAGAAATCGCTAAATATGCAACTTCCACAAGTGTACACAAAATTGATTGGGAAATACACCTAATTATTACTAAAACTCAGAAGACATTTCTCAGGGTAAAAAAAAAAATCACATTAAAGAAACAGATAACAAGAAATCACTTGAGGTGTAAACGGAGGTGAACTCTGAGAGTTGAAGAATAATAATTTTCAATAGATGTTGTTGTCATCGAAATAAGCGAGAAATATCCATTGAGTATTTTTTAAACTGCAGTACAACCACTTTAAAATTGCATATTAATGGGCTTTTGACTCTCATCTATAAATTTATACGAGATAATACAAACTATCACGATTCCGAGATATATAAATAATTACCATTTATAACTTTATTTCTTATATCCGTAGATATATAGGGCATGACAACTACCAAAAAATCCAGCTTGACGGGACACTGAATGAACTCTATTAACGTCGTCTGGAGATTGTTTGGATTTTCACGTAATGAAGAGGGTCATGTGAGTGATCCTAAAACCCACATCATTGAAGGCGAAAACACTAATTTCACATATGCACTCAAAAATAGCTACTAAACACTACCAATTGTACCTAAAAATCAGAAAACACTTCTGGGGGTGAGAAAATTCCGTCTCGATAAAAACATGAGTTTGAAGGCTGAATGAGGTAATACGTCGGATGAAATCGATTCTCATGTAAAGAAGGCTGCCATTTGTGGGTTTTAAGCCCAAAAAGTTTCGTTTCACTAGGGACTTGGAAACACTTTGGTAATTTAGAGATTAATCGGATGTTTCTTTGTTTTTCTGCATGGATAAAGCTTTCAGTTGGCATCTTGAGCTTTGTGATCAAATGTGAAATGTGAAATATTTTTGCAGTATGACGGTTCGTGTGATATCATTATCTATATTTCCGAAGGTAATATCACTACGAAAGGCAATAAATCGTTTCCAAGAAAACCATATATATATTGATTATCACATATACATTATCAGGAAAAACTAAATGCTGAGCCGTACTGAGACATAAAATTAATAAACATTACTTGGTTCCTCATATACGGTTTTATTCTTCATGATGGGTCTAACAAAAATCAGGTTGCTGAAGCGTTGACCTGAGCTGTTTGTCTTCCGTGTTGAGATTAACTCTACTGTACTTTTAATTACCGATGTCTATTTTTTTTTTTTTTCTTTTCGTTGACATGTCAGAGATGAATGGTTGTTCCAATTGGGATCGATTTGCGGCTGATACCATACCCTTTTTGGATAGTTCAAAACTTTAACATGAGCGATGGCAGTTTAAACTTCTTTTTGGTGGAAATCACTAAATATGCAATTTACATATTTTTTTTCTAAACTGACTGCGAAACGTCCTTATTTGTTTAAAAAACCCAAAAGACATTTTTGAAAAAAGTCGAATGACACGTAAAGAGAGCTGGCATATGAGGGTTAAGGAACAATAGGTTTGAACTGATTTCGGGGTAACCGAAACAAGCGAGAAACTTCGAATGAGTATTCTTTTTTTATCTGCAGTAGAAGCACTATAAAATTACAATCGAGTCTCCCGATTAAATGTTAAGAAAAAAAACAATATTCATACATGATAAACGATTCTGTTCCAACATAAACTATTTTTCATTAGGTAAAATTTGTTAAAACTGATACCTCCCGGGATGGAATATTGATGAGCTCTTCACAGTCATTTATAAACTTATACGGGGAAGTACATACACTATTGCGATACCGAAATACCTTATATCAATAGGCATATAGTGCTTAACAACTACAAACAAATGCAGATTGACGGAACACTGAATGAACTCAATTAATGTCGTCTGGAGATTGGATTTTATCCTTATGAAATGGGTTATTTAACCGATGCTGAAAATCGCATAATTGAGGGCGAAAACCCTGAATATGCAATTTATACAAATACACTTTAAACTACCTGTTAAATACACACAATTGTATCTAAAATTCAGAAACAATTTCGGAAAGTGAGAAAATTCCGTCTCGGAAAAACATGACTAAGAAGGCTAAATGAGGTAATAGGCTACGTAGGACGAAATAGACTCACAGGTATAGAAAGCTGCCAATTGAGGATTTTAAGCCCAAACTGTTTCGTATCATTAGGACTTGGAAACACCTTGGAAATTTAGAGAAAAAAGGTTTATTTTTATCTGCTAAACTAGGGCTTCAAAGTGAAATCTTCATTCTAGAGATCAAATATAAAATATGGATTATTCTCGCAGTTCGTATGATCCCATTATCCATATCTACAAAGGTATAATGACTACGAAAGGAAATTAGCCAGAAGAAAATCTTTTTTTCATTGATTATCTCACATCCATACAATTTATAAACATTTCTTCTTTGTTAACATGCACAATATTATTGTTCATGATGGGTCTAAAAAAATCAGGTTGCAGGTGGTTAGACTGAGGTTGTTGTGTCTTTCGTCTTGAGATTAACAATGTTTAATTTCTGTTGTCTTTTTTTTTTTTTTTTTGTAATTCTTCCTCGCCAACAATTCAGGAATAAAACGTAGTTCCAATTTTGAACTCCTCTCGGCTGATCGCATCCGCCCTGGGGGTTGGATGAAACTGTTTTACTGAAGTGACGGCTGTATATACTAATTTTTCGTCGGAATCGCCATATATGCAACCTGCACTAATGTATCTATATATAAAACGAAAAAGAATTACTTCTACAACCCAGATGACGTTTCTGAGAGTAAAAAAATCTAATTTAGAAAACATATAACAAGAAATCGATTGACACGTAGAGAGCTGACATGTGAGTGTTTAAGAAGATTAAGTTTGAACCGATTTTGGGATCACCGATGCAAGCGAGAAAGTTCGAGTGTGTTCTTTCTTATCTGTAGTAGATGCACTTTTAAATTACCATGAAACATCCTGACAATGTAGAAAAAGAAAAGAAAATATTTCACATTAAGAAGGTTCGTGTTAAACCATGGCACATTTCCTCAGGAAAAATATCTCACAAACGATACTTCTTAAGCATGATAATTGATGAGCATTTGACTCTCATCTAAAAATATGTACGAGAAAGTACTAAAACTATCGGAATAACGCTATATATAGTAATTTCCATGTATAACTTTCTCCCTCATCTCCGTAGACATACTGTATACTGTATAACAGCAATAAAAAATATAGTTTCAAGGAACACTGAATGAATAGTATTGTCGTATGGAGATTGTCTGGATTTTATCGTTATGAAGAGGGTCATTTAAATGATGCTAAAAGCCAAATAATTGAAAGCGAACACACAAAAAATGCAACTTCCACAAACGTACTCTAAAGAAGTTGTTAAACACCCCCAATTATAAAATTCAGAAAACATTTCTGCGAGTAAGAAAATTCCGTCTCGAGAAAAACGACTATGAAGGCTAAATGAGCTAATACGTTGGATGAAATTGATTCACATGTAAAGAAGGCTCCCATTTGAGGGTTTTAAGCTCAATGAGTTTCGTTTCATTAGGGACGGGAAAACAACTGGGTAATATAGAGATAAAACTTATTTTTATTTTTTTGTCTCTAATGATCATATATGAAATGCAGAATATTTTTTGAATTATCATAGATCGTGTGATATCATTATCCATATTTATAAAGGTAAACTCACTCAGAAAGGCAATAAATTGTTTAAAAGAAAGTCGTATATTGATTATAACATATAAATGTTCAGGAAAAACTAAATACAGTAAGCATTACTTGGTTCCTTATAAACGCAGTTATATTGATCACGCTGTCTCTAAACAAAATCAGGTTCCAGGAGGCTCGTCCTGAACTGTTGTGTCTGCCGTGTTGAGATTAACTGGATTTCTAATATCCGATGAGTCTATTTCCTTCATCATAGCCTTGACCAAACGAATATAAGGTAATTCCAAAGTTGAACTAGTTACTGCTGATGGCATTCTCTTTGTGGATAGTTTAAAACTTATGTACTCTATAAACATATTCTTGGGCGAAATAGCTAAATATGCAGCTTCCACAAGTGTACACAAAATTAATTGGGAAAAACACCTAATCAATATCGAAACTCAGAAGACACTTCTCAGGGTAAAAAAAGGAAATCACACTTAAGAAACATATAACAAGAAATCCATTGATGTGTAAACAGAGGTGAACTCTGAGAGCTGAACAACAAAAATTCTCAATTGATGTAGTTGACACCGAAATAAGCGAAATATATCGATTGAGTATTCTTTTCTACCTGCAGTACAAGCACTTTAAAATTGCATACTGATGAGATTTTGATTCTCATCTATAAATTTATATGAGATAAAACAAATACTATCGCGATACCGAGATATATAGTGAATTACCATTTATAAGTTTATTTCTTATTCCAGTAGATATATAGTGCATGACAGCTACCAATAATCCAGGTTGACGAGACACTGAATGAACTCTGTTATTGTCGTCTGGAGATTGTTCGGATTTTTACGTAATGAAGAGGGTCATGTGAGTGATGCTAGAAACAACAGAATTGACGGCGAAAACACCAAATATGCAAATTTAACATATGCACTCAAAACTAGCTACTAAACACTCCCAATTGTATCTAAAATTCAGAAAACATTTCCGGGGGTGAGAATATTCCGTCTCGATAAAAACATGAGTATGAATGCTGAATGAGGTAATACGTAGGATGAAATCGATTCACATGTAACGAAAGCTGCCATTTGTGAGTTTCAAGCCCAAAGAGTTCCGTTTCATTAGAGGCAAGAAAACAACTTGGTAATATAGAGATAAAAAGGATTTTTTTCTCTGCATGGATAGAACTCTAAATTGGCATTTTATGCCTAGTGATCAAAATATAAAATGTAGATTTTTTTTTTCAGTTTGACGATTCGTGTGTTGCCATTACCCATATTTATCAAGGTTAACTCACTACCAGAGGCAATACATCGTTTCCAAGAAAATCGTATATATATTGATTATCAGAAATACATTATGAGGAAAAATTAAATGCATAGCCGTACTGAGATATAAAATTGATCAACATTACCTCGTTCCTTATATAGGCAGTTTTATTGTTCATGATGGGTCTAAAAGAATATTAGATTGAAGAGCTAAGACCGGTGTTTTTGTGTCCTTCCTCTTAAGATTAACTGAATGTTTTATTTCCGATGAATCTACTGGCTTTTTTTTATTCTTCTTCGCCCATACTTCAGGGATAAAAGGTAGTTCCAATTTTCAACTACTTTCGGATGATAGTATACGCCCTGGGAATAGTATAAAACTATTTTACTGGAGTGACGGCTCTATAAACTTATTTTTGTTGGAAATCGCTACATACTCAACTTCCATTAATGTGCTCTAAGTTGACAGCGAATCGCTCAGAATTACTTCCAAAACTCGGAAAAAGTTCCAAACCGTCAAAAAATCTGATTTCGAGAAAATGTAAAAGGAACTCGATTGACATGGAAAGAGAGCTGGCATGTGAGTGTTCAAAAACAATAAGTTTGAACAGATGTGATCACCTAAGCAAGAGATATAGTTCGTTGAGTTAGTGTTCTTTCTTATCTGTAGTAGAAGCATTTTAAAATTGCCATGAAACCTACTGGCTGAATATAGAAAAAAAAAAAAAACTTCGTGTTTATCAATTAGCCAAATTTCCTTTGGAAAAATTTCTCAGCACTGATACTTCTTGAGCAGGAAAATTGATGAGCTTTTGATTCTCATCGTTAATTTTAAACGAGAAAGTTCAAACACTATTGCAATACTGGGATATATACTAATTACCATGTATAACTTTATCCCTCATCTCCGTAGACATACAGTATACTGCATGACATATATATATATATATATATATATATATATATATATATATATATATATATATATATATATATATATATATATATATATATATATATATATGAGGAAGGTCATCTGAATAATTCTGAAAACAGCACAATTGTGGGCGACGAAACTAAATATCAAACTTCAACAAATGCACTCTAAACTAACTGTTAAACACTCCGAATTGTATCAAAAAATAAAAAATAAAAATCTGAGGGTAAGAAAATTCTGTCTCGAGATAAAATTCGTAGGGTGAAATCGATTCACATTTAAAGAAGGCTTCCATTTTAGGGTTTTAAGCTCAAAGAGTTCCGATTCATTAGGGACGTGAGGACAAGTTCGTAATTCAGAGAAAAAAGGTGCAAAGATAGTTCTTGAATGTGGCATGTTGTATCTAATGACCAAAAATGAGATGTGGATTACTTTTGCTGTATGACGGTTCGTGTGATATCATTATCCATATTGATAAAGGTAAAATCAATCGAAAAGGCAATTTAATGTTTAAAAGAAAGTCGTATATTTATTATCGCATTCGTTATCAGGAAAAACTAAATATATATCTCTACTAATATATACTATTTACAAACAATACTTGGTTCCTCATATACGCAGTTTTATTCTTCATGTTGCGTCTAAAAAAAATAATCCGGTTATAGAAGGGTAACTCTGAACTGCCGTGTCTGCCGTGTTGATATTAACTTGATTTTTAATTTAAGAACAGTCTATTTGCTTTTTTTTTTTAGCCATGACTACGCGGATATACTGTAATTCCAAAGTTGAACTAGTTGTGGCTGAAAGCAGTATCCTTGGAAGTGATGGTTGTATGTACGTATTCATGGGCGAAATCGCGAAATATGACACTTTCACATGTGTACACTAAATTGATTGAGAAAAACAAATGATTATTACAAAAACTCAGAAGACATTTCTGTGATTAAAAAATAAACATTTAAGAAGCATATAACAAGAAATCGAGTGACATGTAAAGAGAACTGAAATCGGAGAGTTCAAAAACAATAAATTTCAATTGATGATGTCACCGAAATAAGCGAGAAATTTCGATTGATTTTTTTTTTTACCTGCACTAGAAACACATCAAAATTGGATATATCCTCCTGATTTAATGTAGAAAAAAAAAATAGAATATTTGCACATAGTTTTATTTCCTCTTACACCATATGCCGAATTTCCTTATGTAAAATTTCTCAAAACTTATACCTCATGAGATGGAATATTGATGAGCTGAATTTCATCTAAAAATTTATACGAGAAAGTACAAACACTACCGGGATTCCGGGATATATAATTAAATATCATTTATAACTTTATTTCTTATCTCCGTAGACATATAGCGCATGACCGCTACAAAAAACGCAGGTTGAGGGGACACTGAATGAACTCTATTAATGTCGTCTGGAGATTGTTTGGATTTTTATGTAATAAAAAGAATCATGTGTGATGCTACAAACCACGTAATTGAACGCGAAAACACAAAATATGAAACTTCCACAAACTCACTCAAAACTATAGCTGTTAAATACCACCAATTGTATGCTAAAATTCTGAAAACATTACTGAAGGTGAGAAAATTACTTCTCGATAACAGCATTGGTATGAAGGCTAAATCATGCAATACGTTGGATGAAATCCATTCACACGTAAATAGGCTGCCATTAGAGGGTTTTAACACAAAGAGTTTCTTTTCGTTAGGGACGTGAGGACAACTTGGTAATTTAGAGATTAATCGGATGTTTGTTTGTTTTTCTTCATGGATAAAGCTTTTAATTGGCATCTTGAGCTTAGTGGTCAAGTATGATATATGGAATTTTTTTGCAGTATGACGGTTCGCATGATATCATTATTCATATTTACCAAGGTTAATTCACTACGAAAGGCAATAAAAAGTTTCCAAGAAAATAAAATATATAATGATTATCACATCTACATTATCAGAAAAAACTAAATGCATAGCAGTACTGAGATATAAAATTTATAAACATTACTAGGTTCCTCAGGTAGGTTTTATTTTTCACGATGGGTCTAACAAAAATCAGGTTGCATGTGCGTTGACCTGAGCTGTTTGTCCAGCGTACTTTTAATTAAGGAAAAACTAAATACATATCCCTACTGATATATACTATTTATAAACATTTCTTGGTTCCTCATATATGTAGTTTTTTTCTTCATCATGGGTCTTAAAAAAAAAAAAAACGGGTTTCAGGGGGCTTCCCCTGAACTGTTGTGTCTGCCATGTTGAGATTAGCTAGGTTTAAATTCCAATTAGCCTATTGGCTGATACCATTCGCCGTGGGAGTTAATAGCTATTGTACTGGAGTGATGGCTCTATAAACGCATTCTTGTGGGAAATCGCTAAATTTGCAACTTCCACAAATGTATGCAAAATTGATTAGGAAAAACTAATAATTATTCCAAAAATCAGAAGACATTCATGTCGGTATTTCGTTTCGTCAGGGACGTGAAAACAATTTGGTAATTTAGAGATAAAACGGGTTTGTTTTTTCTGCACCGATCGGGCTTTAAAGTATCATCTTGAATCTAATGATCAAATATGAAATGTGGAATATTTTTCCATTATCATGATTCGTCTGATATCATTATCCATATTTATAAAGGTAAATTCAAACGGAAAGGCAATTTAATGTTAAAAGAAATTCGTATATATATTATCACATACATTATCAGGAAAAACTAAATACCTATCCCTCCCGATATATAAAATTGATAAACACTACTTGGTTCCTCATATACGCTGTTTTATTCTTCATGATGGATCTTAAAAATACAGGTTCTAGGAGGCTCACAATCAACTGCTGTGTCTGTCGTTTTGATATTAACTGGATTTTTAAATTCCGATGAGTCTATTTGCTTTATTTTAGCCTTGACTACACGTATAAGGTACTTGGAAAGTTGAACTAGTTGCGGCTGATAGAATTCTCCTTGGGGGTCATATAAAACTATTGTACTTGAGTGATGGCTGTATAAACTTATTCTTGGGCGAAATCGATAAATATGCAAATTCCAAGGGTTTACACAAAATTGATTGGGACACACAAATAATTATTTTAAAAACTCAAAGACACTTCTGTGTTTTAAAAAATCACATTAAAGAACCATATAACAAGAAATCGAGTGACAAAGAGAACTGAAATCTGAGAGTTAAAAAATAATAATTTTCAATTGATGTTGCTGTCACCGAAATAAGCCAGAAACTTCGATTTTTTTTTTTTTTTTACCTGCACTAGAAGAACTTCAAAATTGCATATATCCTCCTGATTGAATAGAGAGAGAGAGAGAGAGAGAGAGAGAGAGAGAAAGAGAGAGAATATTTGCACAGAGCACGGTTCGTGTTCAGTCATTTGCCACATTTCCTTATGTAAAATTTCTCAAAACTTATACCTAATGAGATGGAATATTGATGAGCTTTTGACTCTCATCTATAAAATTATACGAGAAAATACAAACACTCGCGATACCGAGGTATGTAATAAATTACCATTTATAACTTTATTCCTCATCTCCATAGACATACAGTGCATGACAGCTACAAAAAACGCTGGTTGACGGGACACTGAATGAACTCTATTAATGAAGTCTAGAGATTGTTTGAATTTTTACATAATGAAGAGGGTCATGTGAGTCATGCTAAAATCTACATAATTAATGGTGAAAACACAAAATATGCAACTTCCACAAACGCACTCTAAACTAGCTGTTAAATACTCCCAATTGTATCTGAAATCAGGAAAACAAATCTGGAGATGAGATAATTTCGTCTCGATAAAAACGTTAGTTTGAAGGCTAAATGAGATAATACGTAGGATGAAAGCGTTTTACATGTATAGGAGGCTACCATCTGAGGGTTTTAAGCCTAAAGAGTTTCGGTTCGGTGGGGACGTGGGGACAACTTGGTAATTTAGAGATAAATCAGATTTTTTTTTTTTTCCTGCATGGATAGTGCTTTAAATTGTCATATTTAGCTTTGTGATCAAATGTGAAATGTGGAATATTTTTGCAGTATGACGGTTCATGTGATATAATTATTCATATTGACCAAGGTTAAATCACTACGAAAGGCAACAAATCGTTCAGAAAAAAACTAGCATACAAATTGATTATGACATATACATTATCAAGAAAAATTTAATGCGTAGCCATACTGAGATATAGAATTGGTAAACATACTTGGTTCCTCATATCCGCAGTTTTAATGTTCATGATGGGTCTAAAAAAAATCAGGTTGCAGGACCGTTGACCTAAGCTGTTTGTGTTCCGTGTTGAGATTAACTGTGTATATTTTTTCCGATTAGTCTATTGGCTTTTTTTTTTTTTTTTCCGAGACTTCAGGGATGAAAGGTAGTTCCAATTGGGATCTAAATTCGGCTGATAGCATCCCCTTTTGGGATAGTTCAAACCTTTTACAGGAGCGATTGCAGTATAAACTTTTTGGTGGAAATCGCTAAACATGCAACTTCTATAATTTTTCCTCTATTTGACTGCGAAACGATCTGATTTATTTCCAAAACTCAAAAGACATTTCTATACTATACTACTATATACCTAGGCTGCTTCCCCCAAGGAAAGGGAGGTAGCCGAGACAGAACAACACACTCCCCATTTACTCATCCATTCAAACACATTCATTCGTATCTTAGCCCTAAGGGGGAGAACGGACAGATTCTCACTGCACCACACCCCACAAGGATCAACTGAGCAATGCAATCAGTGACATCCGCAGCAGGGCCCGACAGCAGAACTGGTTTACCCCTGCCACATCATAACTGACCCATCCCTTTACCCGCACCTGACCTGACTAGCTGATCAGACCAAATGCGGGAGAATATCCCCTCAGGTCTACATCATCACTTATTCATTCACAATTTCTCTCCATTTATTTCTGTCACGCACAGCCACTCTTCATTGCTCAACAGACAACCCTCTCTCATCCAGCGCTCTCTTCACTTCTGCATCTATTCTTCCATCCACAGCAACATGTGACCCTAGATATTTAAAACACTCTACCTCCTCAAGCAACTCGCCTTTCAAAACTATAATCATCCCCCTACCATCTACCAACCTCGTACACTTCATCACTTTACTCTTATTCTCATTAACTTTCAATTTCCTCCTTTCACACACCCTTACAAACTCCTTTACCAACTGTCTCAATCTCTCCTCTGAATCAACCACCAGTGCAGTATCATCTGCAAACAACAGCTGCTTCAGATTCCACTCTCCACCATCAACATTCACCAGACTCTGACCTTCACCTAAAACTCTTTCATTCACCTCCCTTACAACACCATCCATGTAAATATTAAACAACCAATGCGACATCACACATCCCTGTCGCAGCCCCACTCTCACGGGTAACCAATCGCTTACAGCATTTCCCACTCTTTCACATGCTCTACTATTTCCATAAAAACTTTTCACCCCTTTTAGTAACCTACCATGATGTCCATACAATCTTTAAACAGTCCACAAAGCCTCCCTATCAATTCATACTTTTTCTCTAAATCCATAAATACCCAGAACACATCCTTGCCTTTCGGTAAATACTTTTCACACGCTTGTCTCACAGCAAACACCTGATCCACGCATCCCCTCCCTCTCCTAAAGAAACACTGCTCCTCACCAATCACTCCCTCTGTACCCTCTCTAACTCTCATAATTAACACTCTACCATACACCTTACCTACAACACTCAACATACCCCTAAAGCTAGTACATTCATACTTATCACCCTTGCCTTTATACAACGGGATCACGCAAGCACTTGCCCAGTCAATTGGCACCATACCTTTCACAAAGCACACATTCAACAATCTTACTAACCAGTCAACAATAGTCACTCCACCACCCTGCAGGCATTCCACAGCACACTCATCCATGCCTGCAACTTTCCCTGTTTTCATCTACTTTACTGCCTTCTCCACTTCCTCCATCGTGATCAAAGAATCATTAAACTTTCCCAACACATTTATTCCTTGCACCATTCCATCCGCCACAATCTCAGCCACCCTTTCCTCCTGTACATTTAACAATCTTTCAAAATACTCTGCCCATCTTTTCCTTACTGTATCCATCTCAATTAACATCCTTCCATTCTCTGCTTTTACTCGTACTTCTTTCCCAGACTCTCCCTTTCGCACCCTTTTCACCTCCTTCCAAAACATTTTCTTATTCTGTTGGAAATTCTCTGACATTTCTGAAGGTAAAAAAAAAAAAAAAAAATGTAATATAAAAAAAAATCGATTGGCGTTTAAAAAGAGCTGGCATATGAGGGATAAAGAACAATAGATTTGAACTGATTTAGGGGTCACCGAAAAAAGCGAGAAACTTCGAATGAGTACTCTTTTTATCTGCATTAGATGCACTATAAAATTACAATCGAGCCTCCTGATTAAATTTTAAGAACAAAACAATATTCGCACATCATAAACGTTCCTTTTGCAATATAAGCTATTTTTCATTAGGTAAAATTTGTTAAAACTAAAACTTCCTGAGATAGAATATTGATGAGCATTTCACTCTCATTTACAATTTTATACGGGAAAGTACAAACACTATTGCAATACCGAAATATATAGTTAATCAACAATTATAATTTTATTCCATATCTCCATAGACATATAGTGTTTGACAAAAAAAAAAAAATGCAGATTGACAGAACACTGAATGAACTCAATTAATGACGTCTGGAGATTGATTGGATTTTATCTTCTTTATTTGAGTGATGCTTAACATCGCATAATTGCGGGTGAAAACCCCAAATATGCAATTTCAACAAATGATCTTTAAACTACCTGTTAAACACCCACAATTGTATCTGAAATTCAGAAAACATTTCGGGGAGTGAGAAATTTGCGTCTCGAGAAAAACATGAGAAAGAAGCCTAAATGAGGTTCCGAAACACGTAGGAAGAAATCGATTCACAGGTAAAGAAAGCTGCTATTTGGGATTTTAAGCCCAAACAGTTTCGTTTCATTAGGGACTCGAAAACACCTTGGAAATTTAGAGAAAAAGTTTTATTTTTATCTGCAAAACTAGGGCTTTAAAGTGGCATCTTCACTGGTTATTTTTATCTGCAAAACTAGGGCTTTAAAGTGGCATCTTCATCCCAGTGATCAAATATAAAATATGGATTACTGTCGCAGTTCTTGTGATACCATTATTCATATTTATCAAGGTATAATGACTCCGAAATGAAAGTACTCGTTTACAAGAAAATTGTTTTTTCATTGATTATCACATATCCATACAATTTATAAACATTTCTACATAGTTTTATTGTTCATGATTGGTCTAAAAAAATCAGGTTGCAGAAGCTTACACCGGGGTTGTTGTGTATTTCGTTTTGAGATTAACTGGATTTTTAAATTCCGATGGGTCTTTTTTTTTTTTTCTTCGCCAATACTTCTGGGATAAAACGTAGTTCTAACTGTGAACTACTTTCGGCTGATACCATCCGCCCTGGGGGTGATATAAAACTGTTTTACTAGAGTGACCGCTGTATAAAATTTCTCGTCGAAATAGCTAAATATGCAACTTACACTAATGTACTCGATATTGACAGCGAAACACACAGAATTACTTCCACAACCCAGAAGACGTTTCTGAGAGTCAAAAAATCTTATTTAGAAAACATGTAATAGGAAATCGTTTGACACGTAAAGAGTGCTCGTTGTGAGTGTCTAAGGACAATAAGTTTGAACTGATGTGGGGATCACCGAAGCAAGCGAGAAAGTTCGAGGGAGTGTTCTTTCCTATCTGTAGTAGATGCACTTTTAAATTACCATGAAACATCCTGAAAATGTAGAAAAAAAAGTAGAATATTTCACATAAATAAGGTTCCTGTTAAACCGTAAGTCACATTTCCTTAGATAATATTTCTCACAAATGATACTTCTTGAGCAGGGAAATTGGTGAGCATTTGACTCTCATCTAAAAATTTATACGAGAAAGTACAAAAACTATCGCAATACCGCTACATATAGTAATTTGCATGAATAACTTTCTCCCTCATCTCCGTAAACATACTGTATACTCCACGATAGCAATAAAAAATATAGTTTGGAGGAACACTGAATGAACAGTATTGTGGTCTGGAGATTGTTTGGATTATATCGTCATGAAGAGGGTCATTTGAATAATGCTAAAAACCGCATAATTGAGGGCGAACACACTAAATATGCAACTTCCACAAATGTACTCTAAACGTGCTGTTAAACACTCCCAATTATAAAATTCAAAAAATTTCTAAGGATCAGAAAAATCAGTCTGGAAAAAAACTCAAGTATGAAGGCTAAATGAGCTAATACCTAGGATGAAATCGATTCACATGTAAAGCAGGCTTACATTTGAGGGTTTTAAGCTCAAAGAGTTTCGTTTTATTAGGGACGTGAAAAAAACTTGGTAATATAGAGAAAAAACGGATTTTTTTTTTCGTATGGATTGGGCTTTAAAGTGGCAACTTGTATTCAATGATCATATATGATATGTGGAATATTTTTGCCTTACCATGGTTCGTGATATCATTATCTGTATTTACAAAGGTAAACTCACTCGGAAAGGCAATAAGCTGTTTAAAAGAAAGTCATATATTTATTTCAGGAAAAGCTAAATACATAGCCCTACATATGTATATTGTTTACAAACATTACTTGGTTCCTTATAAACGCAGTTTTATTGTTCATCTATCTATCTATTTCCAGACGCCTCAATCCCGTTCGGGGTGGCCACAAACAAATCCCCTCCACGTCGCCCTGTCCCCCGCCATTTCACTAACCTGCTCCCAACTCACCCCTCTTCACTCCGTCCCTCCATCTTATCCTCGGCCTCCCCCTCCCTATCCCCCCTCCATCTCACTCACATACACTCTCTTCGTCAGTCTTTCATCCTCCATCCTCTCCACATGGCCAAACCACCTCAGAGTATTCCACCTAACGCATACTATCACATCCAAATATACACCACAACTCTCCTTTATATTCTCATTTGTCAGCCTGTCTCGATGTGACTCCACAGGCTCCTCTTAAATAACTCATTTCCACTGCTCTCACTCTTGACTTGTGTCCTTCCAACAACGTCCATGCTTCGCTTCTATACGTTAGAGTTGGTATCACAATACTGTCATGTAGTAACTTTTTCACTTCCATGCTCTTTTTCACTTCCATTCTCACTTCCCTGTTTCTTATCACTGCTTTCGAGAAACCAGAAACCTTTCTTCCCTTCTGTACCCTTTCAAGCACATCACCCTCCAAACCTCCATCCTTACTCATCACTACCCAAGTACTTAAATGTAATAACATTTTCCAGTTCCTCGCCATCCAACCTCGCTGTACATTCACTGACTTCATCACTCTCAAAGACCATCACTCTACTCTTCCCTACATTCACCTTAGATTCCGTTTCTTACACACTCTCCCAAACTCATCCACCAAGCCTTGCAGCTCCTCTTCGTCTTCATTCAACAACACTTTATCATCTGCAAACAACAGTACACGGAGTTTCCAAACATTACCCTCTCTAACCAGGGCTACTCCAACATCCACTACCCTACCTTGAGTACCTCTTTTATTACCCCATCCATGTACAGATTGAACAACCATGGAGACATGACACATCCCTGTTTCAACCCAACCTTCAAAGAGAAAAATTCACGCAGTTCACCATCCACATGCACTGCATCCTTAGCACTATTACTCATACTCTTCACAGCATTCAACAACTTCCGATCTACTCCATATATTCTTAATACTTTCCACAATCCTTGTCTATCCACCCCGTCATATGTTTTCTCCAAATCGCTGAAACCCGCATACAACTTCTTTCTCTTCTCTAGAAACTTTTCCACTAAAGATCTAAGAATGAATATTTGATCAACACAACCTCTTCCCTTCCTAAAACCTCCCTGTTCTACTCCATGTAATTCCTCTGTACTTTGATACACTAAGAAGACAAATGCCCCTATGATTACCACACACTTCTTTTTCCCCTTTTCCTTTGTACAAGAGACTCATTATACCTGACTTCCAATCCTCCGGGACTCTACCTTCCTCCCAGACCCATCTACACATCTTCCACATCCATTCTACTACTATCTCACCCCCATGATTCAGCATTTCACCAAACACTCCATCAATTCCTGGGGCTTTCCCCGATATTAAATTTCTTCATTGCTTTCACAACTTCTCTCCTACTGATTTCTTCCTGTCTTCTCCCTCCTTCTCCCAGCCATTCCCCAGCCACTTATACTCACATTACTTCCATCCTCTATGTTCGACAATTCCATAAAGTGTTCTCTCCATCTGCTCACATTTTCTCTCTTCTCCACTAGTAATGTACCAATTTTTATCTTTCACTCCCCTGCTAACTTCCCTTCCACCCTGTCTTACTCTCTTCACCTCTTTCCAGAACATTTTCTTACAGTCTCTCCACGTTACACTCAAATTCCTTCCAAATTCCTCATCCACTCTTCTTACTCTCTCTTACTAATCTTTTCACCTCTCTCTTTCTTTCTACATATAACTCTCTCCTCCGCCTCTCTACTTCTTCCACGCCCCTGCTTCTCATCCATTCATTGTATGCTTTCCTCTTTTGTGCCCCAGCCTGTCTCACCTCTTCATTCCACCACGCTGTTCCTTGCACACCCCTCCGTCTTCTCTTCCTTCCACACACCACATCACATGCTGCACGTATTTCTTCTGTGAATATCCTGCACACACCTTCCACGTACCCAATCTGCTCCAATTCATATTTGCCCAATCGTTCCTCCACTTCTCTCTTATATTTTGCCTTTTTCTCATCCTCTTGTGACCTCTCCACTCTCCTTGCAAATACTCCTTCTTCCCGTCTTTCGCTTCTTCTATTTCTCCATCTTATTTGAATCTTGATTCTGGCCGCCACCAAGTAGTTGTTAGAAAGTGCACTCCCCCAACCTCTATAAGCTGTTGCATCCATTACACATCTTCGCATCCTATCATCCATGGCCTTTGTCCGGACTTGGGTCGTCATCTTTTGGTCAGTCCTTGTCCGAGGCTTTTTGTTTGTCTTTTTTAGTTGTTTTCCGGGGAGGGGAACTAACACTCCGCCAACATTTTAAGTCGGCTTTTACGACAAGCATGGAAAAAAAAAAAATACCCCAAGGTGTCTAAAAAAAAATCAGGTTCCGGGAGGCTCGTCCTGATCTGTAGTGTCTGCTGTCTTGAGATTAACTGGATTTATAATTTCCGATGGGTTTATTTGCTTCACTATAGCCTTGACTGCACGGATATAATGTAATTTTAAAGTAGAAATTGTTAAAGCTGATACAATTCTCTTTGTGGATCGTTTAAAACTAATCTACTGGAGTGATGGCTGTATAAATGTATTCTTGGGCGAAATAGTTAAATATGCAACTTCCACAAGTGTACACAAAACTGATTGGGAAATACACCTAATTATTATCAAAACTCAGAAGACACGAGGGAAAAAAAAAATCACATTTTTGATGTGTAAATAGAGGTGAACTGTGAGAGCTGAAGAACAATAATTCTCAAATGATGTTGTTCTCACCGAAATAAACGAGAAATATCGATTGAGTTCTTTTCTACCTGCAGTACAAGCACTTTAAAATTGCATACTGATGAGCTTTTGACTCCCATCTCTAAATTTATATGAGATAAAACAAATACTATCGCGATACCAAGATATATAATGAATTACCATTTATAACTTTATTTCTTTTATCAGTAGATATATAGTGCATGACTACCAAAAATCCAGGTTGACGAGACACTGAATGAACTCTGTTATTGTCGTCTGGAGATTGTTTAGATTTTTAGGTAATGAAGATGGTCATGTGAATGATGTTAAAAACCACAGAATTGAAGGCGAAAACACTAAATATGCAACTTCCACATATGAACTCAAAACTTGCTACTAAACACTCTCAATTGTATCTAATTATCAGAAAACATTGCTGCAGGTGAGAAAATTCCGTCTCGATAAAAACCAGTATGAATACTGTATCAGACAATACGTACGATGAAATCGATTCACATATAAAGAAATTTGCCATTGGAGGGTTTTAAGCCCAAAGAGTTCCGTTTCATTAGGGACGTGAAAACTACTTGGTAATGTAGAGATAAAAAGAATTTTCTCTTCTGCATGGATAGAACTATAATTTGGCATTTAGATCCTAGTGATCAAGTATAAAATGTGGAATATTTTTGCAGTTTGACGGTTCATGTGGTATAAATATATATATTAATCAAAGTTAACTCACTATCAGAGGCAATAAATGGTTTCCAAGAAAATCGTATATATAATGATTGTCACATACATTATCAGGAAAAATTGAATGCATAGCGGTACTGAGATAAAAAAAAAATTAATAAACATTACGTGGTTCCACATATACCCAGCTTTATTGTTCATGATTGTTCTAAAAAAAAATATGGGTTGAAGGAGCTTAGACCGGTGTTTTTGTGTCCTTCATCTTAGGATCAATAATTTTTTTTTTTTCCGATTGGTCTATTAGCTTTTCTTATTCTTCCTCACCGATACTTCAGGGATAAAAGGTAGTTCCAATTGTGAACTACTTACGGATGATAGCATACGCCCTGGGAGTAGTAAATAACTATTTTAATGGAGTGACGCCTCTTTAAACGTATTTTAGGTGGAAATCGTTAAATATGTAACTTCCACTAATGTTTTCTAAAAAGACAGCGAATAACACAGAAGTACTTCCAAAACTCGGAAAAAGTTCCTAACCGTCAAAAAATCTGATTTAGAGAACATGTAACAAGAAATCGATTGACATGAAAAGAGAGATGGCATGTGAGTGTTTAAAAAAATAAGTTTGAACTGATGTGGGGATCACGGAAGCAAGCGAGAAAGTTCGACTGAGTGTTCTTTCTTATCTCTAGTACAAGCATTTTAAAATTACCATGAAACCTCCTGCTTAATGTAGAAAAAAAAAAAAAAGAACATTAAGAAACTTCGTGTTAAACCATAATCCACATTTCCTTAGGTAAAATTTCTCAAAACTCATAATTCTAGAGCAGGAAAATTGATGAGCTTTTGACTCGTCCATAATTTTATACGAGAAAGAACAAAAAGTATCGCAATGCCGCGATATATAGTAATTACCATGAATAACTTTATCTCTCATCTCCATAGACAGACTGTAAACTGCATGACAGCTAATATATATATATATATATATATATATATATATATATATATATATATATATATATATATATATATATATATATATATAGATATATATATATATATATATATATATATATATATATATATATATATATATATATATATATATATATATATATATATATATATAGGTTGAAAGAACAATGAACGATTTGTATTGTGGTCTAGAGATTGTTTGGATTTCATCGTTATGAAGGTCATTTGGATGATGCTGAAAATCGCACAATTCTGGGCGACGAAACTAAATATACAACTTCCACAAATGCACTCTGAACTAGCTGTTAAACACTCCGAATTGTACCTAATATAAAAATAAAAAAAATCTGAGGGTAAGAAAATTCCGTCTCGACAAAAAACATGAGTACGAAGGCTAAATGAGGTAATGCGTAGGGTGAAATCGATTCATATTACAGAAGGCTTCCATTTTAGGGTTTTAAGCTCAAAGAGATCCGATTCATTAGGGACGTGAAAACAACTTAATAATTTAGAGATAAAGGGGATGTTTATTTTTCTGCATGGACAGTCCTTTAATGTGGCATCTTGTATCTAATAATCAAATTTGAAATGTGGGATATTTTTGCAGTATGACGGTTGGTGTGATATCATTATCCATATTTGTACAGGTAAAATCAATCGGAAAGAAAATCTGATGTTTAAAAGAAAGTGGTATATTTATTATCACATTCATTATCAGTATAAACTAAATACATATCTCTACTGATATATACTATTTACAAAAATTACTTGGTTCCTCATGTACAAGGTTTTATTGTACATTATCTGTCTGAAAAAAAAAAAAAAAAAACAGGTTATAGGAGGGTAACTCTGATCTGCTGTGTCTGACGTGTTGAGATGAACTGAATTTCTATTTTCCGATGAGTCTATTTGCTTTATTTTAGCCTTGACTACATGGATATAACGTACATCCGAAGTTGAATTAGTTACGGCTGATAGCATTCTCTTTGAGGATCGTTTAAAACTATTGGACTGGAGAGATGGCTGTATAAACGTATTCTTCAGAGAAATCGCTAAATATGCAACTTCCACAAGTGTACACAAAATTGATTGGGAAATACACCTAATTATTACCAAAACTCAGAAGACACTTCAGGGTAAAAAAAAATCACATTAAAGAAACAGATAACAAGAAATCACTTGAGGTGTAAACGGAGGTGAACTCTGAGAGTTGAAGAATAATAATTTTCAATAGATGTTGTTGTCATCGAAATAAGCGAGAAATATCCATTGAGTATTTTTTGAACTGCAGTACAACCACTTTAAAATTGCATATTAATGGGCTTTTGACTCTCATCTATAAATTTATACGAGATAATACAAACTATCACGATACCGAGATATATAAATAACTACCATTTATAACTTTATTTCTTATATCCGTAGATATATAGGGCATGACAACTACCAAAAAATCCAGCTTGACGGGACACTGAATGAACTCTATTAACGTCGTCTGGAGATTGTTTGGATTTTCACGTAATGAAGAGGGTCATGTGAGTGATCCTAAAACCCACATCATTGAAGGCGAAAACACTAATTTCACATATGCACTCAAAAATAGCTACTAAACACTACCAATTGTACCTAAAAATCAGAAAACACTTCTGGGGGTGAGAAAATTCCGTCTCGATAAAAACATGAGTTTGAAGGCTGAATGAGGTAATACGTCGGATGAAATCGATTCTCATGTAAAGAAGGCTGCCATTTGTGGGTTTTAAGCCCAAAAAGTTTCGTTTCACTAGGGACTTGGAAACACTTTGGTAATTTAGAGATTAATCGGATGTTTCTTTGTTTTTCTGCATGGATAAAGCTTTCAGTTGGCATCTTGAGCTTTGTGATCAAATGTGAAATGTGAAATATTTTTGCAGTATGACGGTTCGTGTGATATCATTATCTATATTTCCGAAGGTAATATCACTACGAAAGGCAATAAATCGTTTCCAAGAAAACCATATATATATTGATTATCACATATACATTATCAGGAAAAACTAAATGCTGAGCCGTACTGAGACATAAAATTAATAAACATTACTTGGTTCCTCATATACGGTTTTATTCTTCATGATGGGTCTAACAAAAATCAGGTTGCTGAAGCGTTGACCTGAGCTGTTTGTCTTCCGTGTTGAGATTAACTCTACTGTACTTTTAATTACCGATGTCTATTGTTTTTTTTTTTTTCTTTTCGTTGACATGTCAGAGATGAATGGTTGTTCCAATTGGGATCGATTTGCGGCTGATACCATACCCTTTTTGGATAGTTCAAAACTTTAACATGAGCGATGGCAGTTTAAACTTCTTTTTGGTGGAAATCACTAAATATGCAATTTACATATTTTTTTTCTAAACTGACTGCGAAACGTCCTTATTTGTTTAAAAAACCCAAAAGACATTTTTGAAAAAAGTCGAATGACACGTAAAGAGAGCTGGCATATGAGGGTTAAGGAACAATAGGTTTGAACTGATTTCGGGGTAACCGAAACAAGCGAGAAACTTCGAATGAGTATTCTTTTTTTATCTGCAGTAGAAGCACTATAAAATTACAATCGAGTCTCCCGATTAAATGTTAAGAAAAAAAACAATATTCATACATGATAAACGATTCTGTTCCAACATAAACTATTTTTCATTAGGTAAAATTTGTTAAAACTGATACCTCCCGGGATGGAATATTGATGAGCTCTTCACAGTCATTTATAAACTTATACGGGGAAGTACATACACTATTGCGATACCGAAATACCTTATATCAATAGGCATATAGTGCTTAACAACTACAAACAAATGCAGATTGACGGAACACTGAATGAACTCAATTAATGTCGTCTGGAGATTGGATTTTATCCTTATGAAATGGGTTATTTAACCGATGCTGAAAATCGCATAATTGAGGGCGAAAACCCTGAATATGCAATTTATACAAATACACTTTAAACTACCTGTTAAATACACACAATTGTATCTAAAATTCAGAAACAATTTCGGAAAGTGAGAAAATTCCGTCTCGGAAAAACATGACTAAGAAGGCTAAATGAGGTAATAGGCTACGTAGGACGAAATAGACTCACAGGTATAGAAAGCTGCCAATTGAGGATTTTAAGCCCAAACTGTTTCGTATCATTAGGACTTGAAAACACCTTGGAAATTTAGAGAAAAAAGGTTTATTTTTATCTGCTAAACTAGGGCTTCAAAGTGAAATCTTCATTCTAGAGATCAAATATAAAATATGGATTATTCTCGCAGTTCGTATGATCCCATTATCCATATCTACAAAGGTATAATGACTACGAAAGGAAATTAGCCAGAAGAAAATCTTTTTTTCATTGATTATCTCACATCCATACAATTTATAAACATTTCTTCTTTGTTAACATGCACAATATTATTGTTCATGATGGGTCTAAAAAAATCAGGTTGCAGGTGGTTAGACTGAGGTTGTTGTGTCTTTCGTCTTGAGATTAACAATGTTTAATTTCTGTTGTCTTTTTTTTTTTTTTTTTTGTAATTCTTCCTCGCCAACAATTCAGGAATAAAACGTAGTTCCAATTTTGAACTCCTCTCGGCTGATCGCATCCGCCCTGGGGGTTGGATGAAACTGTTTTACTGAAGTGACGGCTGTATATACTAATTTTTCGTCGGAATCGCCATATATGCAACCTGCACTAATGTATCTATATATAAAACGAAAAAGAATTACTTCTACAACCCAGATGACGTTTCTGAGAGTAAAAAAATCTAATTTAGAAAACATATAACAAGAAATCGATTGACACGTAGAGAGCTGACATGTGAGTGTTTAAGAAGATTAAGTTTGAACCGATTTTGGGATCACCGATGCAAGCGAGAAAGTTCGAGTGTGTTCTTTCTTATCTGTAGTAGATGCACTTTTAAATTACCATGAAACATCCTGACAATGTAGAAAAAGAAAAGAAAATATTTCACATTAAGAAGGTTCGTGTTAAACCATGGCACATTTCCTTAGGAAAAATATCTCACAAACGATACTTCTTAAGCATGATAATTGATGAGCATTTGACTCTCATCTAAAAATATGTACGAGAAAGTACTAAAACTATCGGAATAACGCTATATATAGTAATTTCCATGTATAACTTTCTCCCTCATCTCCGTAGACATACTGTATACTGCATAACAGCAATAAAAAATATAGTTTCAAGGAACACTGAATGAATAGTATTGTCGTATGGAGATTGTCTGGATTTTATCGTTATGAAGAGGGTCATTTAAATGATGCTAAAAGCCAAATAATTGAAAGCGAACACACAAAAAATGCAACTTCCACAAACGTACTCTAAAGAAGTTGTTAAACACCCCCAATTATAAAATTCAGAAAACATTTCTGCGAGTAAGAAAATTCCGTCTCGAGAAAAACGACTATGAAGGCTAAATGAGCTAATACGTTGGATGAAATTGATTCACATGTAAAGAAGGCTCCCATTTGAGGGTTTTAAGCTCAATGAGTTTCGTTTCATTAGGGACGGGAAAACAACTGGGTAATATAGAGATAAAACTTATTTTTATTTTTTTGTCTCTAATGATCATATATGAAATGCAGAATATTTTTTGAATTATCATAGATCGTGTGATATCATTATCCATATTTATAAAGGTAAACTCACTCAGAAAGGCAATAAATTGTTTAAAAGAAAGTCGTATATTGATTATAACATATAAATGTTCAGGAAAAACTAAATACAGTAAGCATTACTTGGTTCCTTATAAACGCAGTTATATTGATCACGCTGTCTCTAAACAAAATCAGGTTCCAGGAGGCTCGTCCTGAACTGTTGTGTCTGCCGTGTTGAGATTAACTGGATTTCTAATATCCGATGAGTCTATTTCCTTCATCATAGCCTTGACCAAACGAATATAAGGTAATTCCAAAGTTGAACTAGTTACTGCTGATGGCATTCTCTTTGTGGATAGTTTAAAACTTATGTACTCTATAAACATATTCTTGGGCGAAATAGCTAAATATGCAGCTTCCACAAGTGTACACAAAATTAATTGGGAAAAACACCTAATCAATATCGAAACTCAGAAGACACTTCTCAGGGTAAAAAAAGGAAATCACACTTAAGAAACATATAACAAGAAATCCATTGATGTGTAAACAGAGGTGAACTCTGAGAGCTGAACAACAAAAATTCTCAATTGATGTAGTTGACACCGAAATAAGCGAAATATATCGATTGAGTATTCTTTTCTACCTGCAGTTCAAGCACTTTAAAATTGCATACTGATGAGCTTTTGATTCTCATCTATAAATTTATATGAGATAAAACAAATACTATCGCGATACCGAGATATATAGTGAATTACCATTTATAAGTTTATTTCTTATTCCAGTAGATATATAGTGCATGACAGCTACCAATAATCCAGGTTGACGAGACACTGAATGAACTCTGTTATTGTCGTCTGGAGATTGTTCGGATTTTTACGTAATGAAGAGGGTCATGTGAGTGATGCTAGAAACAACAGAATTGACGGCGAAAACACCAAATATGCAAATTTAACATATGCACTCAAAACTAGCTACTAAACACTCCCAATTGTATCTAAAATTCAGAAAACATTTCCGGGGGTGAGAATATTCCGTCTCGATAAAAACATGAGTATGAATGCTGAATGAGGTAATACGTAGGATGAAATCGATTCACATGTAACGAAAGCTGCCATTTGTGAGTTTCAAGCCCAAAGAGTTCCGTTTCATTAGAGGCAAGAAAACAACTTGGTAATATAGAGATAAAAAGGATTTTTTTCTCTGCATGGATAGAACTCTAAATTGGCATTTTATGCCTAGTGATCAAAATATAAAATGTAGATTTTTTTTTTCAGTTTGACGATTCGTGTGTTGCCATTACCCATATTTATCAAGGTTAACTCACTACCAGAGGCAATACATCGTTTCCAAGAAAATCGTATATATATTGATTATCAGAAATACATTATGAGGAAAAATTAAATGCATAGCCGTACTGAGATATAAAATTGATCAACATTACCTCGTTCCTTATATAGGCAGTTTTATTGTTCATGATGGGTCTAAAAGAATATTAGATTGAAGAGCTAAGACCGGTGTTTTTGTGTCCTTCCTCTTAAGATTAACTGAATGTTTTATTTCCGATGAATCTACTGGCTTTTTTTATTCTTCTTCGCCCATACTTCAGGGATAAAAGGTAGTTCCAATTTTCAACTACTTTCGGATGATAGTATACGCCCTGGGAATAGTATAAAACTATTTTACTGGAGTGACGGCTCTATAAACTTATTTTTGTTGGAAATCGCTACATACTCAACTTCCATTAATGTGCTCTAAGTTGACAGCGAATCGCTCAGAATTACTTCCAAAACTCGGAAAAAGTTCCAAACCGTCAAAAAATCTGATTTCGAGAAAATGTAAAAGGAACTCGATTGACATGGAAAGAGAGCTGGCATGTGAGTGTTCAAAAACAATAAGTTTGAACAGATGTGATCACCTAAGCAAGAGATATAGTTCGTTGAGTTAGTGTTCTTTCTTATCTGTAGTAGAAGCATTTTAAAATTGCCATGAAACCTACTGGCTGAATATAGAAAAAAAAAAAAAAACATAATATTCGTGTTTATCAATTAGCCAAATTTCCTTTGGAAAAATTTCTCAGCACTGATACTTCTTGAGCAGGAAAATTGATGAGCTTTTGATTCTCATCGTTAATTTTAAACGAGAAAGTTCAAACACTATTGCAATACTGGGATATATACTAATTACCATGTATAACTTTATCCCTCATCTCCGTAGACATACAGTATACTGCATGACATATATATATATATATATATATATATATATATATATATATATATATATATATATATATATATATATATATATATATGAGGAAGGTCATCTGAATAATTCTGAAAACAGCACAATTGTGGGCGACGAAACTAAATATCAAACTTCAACAAATGCACTCTAAACTAACTGTTAAACACTCCGAATTGTATCAAAAAATAAAAAATAAAAATCTGAGGGTAAGAAAATTCTGTCTCGAGATAAAATTCGTAGGGTGAAATCGATTCACATTTAAAGAAGGCTTCCATTTTAGGGTTTTAAGCTCAAAGAGTTCCGATTCATTAGGGACGTGAGGACAAGTTCGTAATTCAGAGAAAAAAGGTGCAAAGATAGTTCTTGAATGTGGCATGTTGTATCTAATGACCAAAAATGAGATGTGGATTACTTTTGCTGTATGACGGTTCGTGTGATATCATTATCCATATTGATAAAGGTAAAATCAATCGAAAAGGCAATTTAATGTTTAAAAGAAAGTCGTATATTTATTATCGCATTCGTTATCAGGAAAAACTAAATATATATCTCTACTAATATATACTATTTACAAACAATACTTGGTTCCTCATATACGCAGTTTTATTCTTCATGTTGCGTCTAAAAAAATAATCCGGTTATAGAAGGGTAACTCTGAACTGCCGTGTCTGCCGTGTTGATATTAACTTGATTTTTAATTTAAGAACAGTCTATTTGCTTTTTTTTTTAGCCATGACTACGCGGATATACTGTAATTCCAAAGTTGAACTAGTTGTGGCTGAAAGCAGTATCCTTGGAAGTGATGGTTGTATGTACGTATTCATGGGCGAAATCGCGAAATATGACACTTTCACATGTGTACACTAAATTGATTGAGAAAAACAAATAATTATTACAAAAACTCAGAAGACATTTCTGTGATTAAAAAATAAACATTTAAGAAGCATATAACAAGAAATCGAGTGACATGTAAAGAGAACTGAAATCGGAGAGTTCAAAAACAATAAATTTCAATTGATGATGTCACCGAAATAAGCGAGAAATTTCGATTGATTTTTTTTTTTACCTGCACTAGAAACACTTCAAAATTGGATATATCCTCCTGATTTAATGTAGAAAAAAAAAATAGAATATTTGCACATAGTTTTATTTCCTCTTACACCATATGCCGAATTTCCTTATGTAAAATTTCTCAAAACTTATACCTCATGAGATGGAATATTGATGAGCTGAATTTCATCTAAAAATTTATACGAGAAAGTACAAACACTACCGGGATTCCGGGATATATAATTAAATATCATTTATAACTTTATTTCTTATCTCCGTAGACATATAGCGCATGACCGCTACAAAAAACGCAGGTTGAGGGGACACTGAATGAACTCTATTAATGTCGTCTGGAGATTGTTTGGATTTTTATGTAATAAAAAGAATCATGTGTGATGCTACAAACCACGTAATTGAACGCGAAAACACAAAATATGAAACTTCCACAAACTCACTCAAAACTATAGCTGTTAAATACCACCAATTGTATGCTAAAATTCTGAAAACATTACTGAAGGTGAGAAAATTACTTCTCGATAACAGCATTGGTATGAAGGCTAAATCATGCAATACGTTGGATGAAATCCATTCACACGTAAATAGGCTGCCATTAGAGGGTTTTAACACAAAGAGTTTCTTTTCGTTAGGGACGTGAGGACAACTTGGTAATTTAGAGATTAATCGGATGTTTGTTTGTTTTTCTTCATGGATAAAGCTTTTAATTGGCATCTTGAGCTTAGTGATCAAGTATGATATATGGAATTTTTTTGCAGTATGACGGTTCGCATGATATCATTATTCATATTTACCAAGGTTAATTCACTACGAAAGGCAATAAAAAGTTTCCAAGAAAATAAAATATATAATGATTATCACATCTACATTATCAGAAAAAACTAAATGCATAGCAGTACTGAGATATAAAATTTATAAACATTACTAGGTTCCTCAGGTAGGTTTTATTTTTCACGATGGGTCTAACAAAAATCAGGTTGCATGTGCGTTGACCTGAGCTGTTTGTCCAGCGTACTTTTAATTAAGGAAAAACTAAATACATATCACTACTGATATATACTATTTATAAACATTTCTTGGTTCCTCATATATGTAGTTTTTTTCTTCATCATGGGTCTTAAAAAAATAAAAAACGGGTTTCAGGGGGCTTCCCCTGAACTGTTGTGTCTGCCATGTTGAGATTAGCTAGGTTTAAATTCCAATTAGCCTATTGGCTGATACCATTCGCCGTGGGAGTTAATAGCTATTGTACTGGAGTGATGGCTCTATAAACGCATTCTTGTGGGAAATCGCTAAATTTGCAACTTCCACAAATGTATGCAAAATTGATTAGGAAAAACTAATAATTATTCCAAAAATCAGAAGACATTCATGTCGGTATTTCGTTTCGTCAGGGACGTGAAAACAATTTGGTAATTTAGAGATAAAACGGGTTTGTTTTTTCTGCACCGATCGGGCTTTAAAGTATCATCTTGAATCTAATGATCAAATATGAAATGTGGAATATTTTTCCATTATCATGATTCGTCTGATATCATTATCCATATTTATAAAGGTAAATTCAAACGGAAAGGCAATTTAATGTTAAAAGAAATTCGTATATATATTATCACATACATTATCAGGAAAAACTAAATACCTATCCCTCCCGATATATAAAATTGATAAACACTACTTGGTTCCTCATATACGCTGTTTTATTCTTCATGATGGATCTTAAAAATACAGGTTCTAGGAGGCTCACAATCAACTGCTGTGTCTGTCGTTTTGATATTAACTGGATTTTTAAATTCCGATGAGTCTATTTGCTTTATTTTAGCCTTGACTACACGTATAAGGTACTTGGAAAGTTGAACTAGTTGCGGCTGATAGAATTCTCCTTGGGGGTCATATAAAACTATTGTACTTGAGTGATGGCTGTATAAACTTATTCTTGGGCGAAATCGATAAATATGCAAATTCCAAGGGTTTACACAAAATTGATTGGGACACACAAATAATTATTTTAAAAACTCAAAGACACTTCTGTGTTTTAAAAAATCACATTAAAGAACCATATAACAAGAAATCGAGTGACAAAGAGAACTGAAATCTGAGAGTTAAAAAATAATAATTTTCAATTGATGTTGCTGTCACCGAAATAAGCCAGAAACTTCGATTTTTTTTTTTTTTTTTACCTGCACTAGAAGAACTTCAAAATTGCATATATCCTCCTGATTGAATAGAGAGAGAGAGAGAGAGAGAGAGAAAGAGAGAGAATATTTGCACAGAGCACGGTTCGTGTTCAGTCATTTGCCACATTTCCTTATGTAAAATTTCTCAAAACTTATACCTAATGAGATGGAATATTGATGAGCTTTTGACTCTCATCTATAAAATTATACGAGAAAATACAAACACTCGCGATACCGAGGTATGTAATAAATTACCATTTATAACTTTATTCCTCATCTCCATAGACATACAGTGCATGACAGCTACAAAAAACGCTGGTTGACGGGACACTGAATGAACTCTATTAATGAAGTCTAGAGATTGTTTGAATTTTTACATAATGAAGAGGGTCATGTGAGTCATGCTAAAATCTACATAATTAATGGTGAAAACACAAAATATGCAACTTCCACAAACGCACTCTAAACTAGCTGTTAAATACTCCCAATTGTATCTGAAATCAGGAAAACAAATCTGGAGATGAGATAATTTCGTCTCGATAAAAACGTTAGTTTGAAGGCTAAATGAGATAATACGTAGGATGAAAGCGTTTTACATGTATAGGAGGCTACCATCTGAGGGTTTTAAGCCTAAAGAGTTTCGGTTCGGTGGGGACGTGGGGACAACTTGGTAATTTAGAGATAAATCAGATTTTTTTTTTTTTTTTCCTGCATGGATAGTGCTTTAAATTGTCATATTTAGCTTTGTGATCAAATGTGAAATGTGGAATATTTTTGCAGTATGACGGTTCATGTGATATAATTATTCATATTGACCAAGGTTAAATCACTACGAAAGGCAACAAATCGTTCAGAAAAAAACTAGCATACAAATTGATTATGACATATACATTATCAAGAAAAATTTAATGCGTAGCCGTACTGAGATATAGAATTGGTAAACATACTTGGTTCCTCATATCCGCAGTTTTAATGTTCATGATGGGTCTAAAAAAAATCAGGTTGCAGGACCGTTGACCTAAGCTGTTTGTGTTCCGTGTTGAGATTAACTGTGTATATTTTTTCCGATTAGTCTATTGGCTTTTTTTTTTTTTTTTTTTTTCCGAGACTTCAGGGATGAAAGGTAGTTCCAATTGGGATCTAAATTCGGCTGATAGCATCCCCTTTTGGGATAGTTCAAACCTTTTACAGGAGCGATTGCAGTATAAACTTTTTGGTGGAAATCGCTAAACATGCAACTTCTATAATTTTTCCTCTATTTGACTGCGAAACGATCTGATTTATTTCCAAAACTCAAAAGACATTTCTATACTATACTACTATATACCTAGGCTGCTTCCCCCAAGGAAAGGGAGGTAGCCGAGACAGAACAACACACTCCCCATTTACTCATCCATTCAAACACATTCATTCGTATCTTAGCCCTAAGGGGGAGAACGGACAGATTCTCACTGCACCACACCCCACAAGGATCAACTGAGCAATGCAATCAGTGACATCCGCAGCAGGGCCCGACAGCAGAACTGGTTTACCCCTGCCACATCATAACTGACCCATCCCTTTACCCGCACCTGACCTGACTAGCTGATCAGACCAAATGCGGGAGAATATCCCCTCAGGTCTACATCATCACTTATTCATTCACAATTTCTCTCCATTTATTTCTGTCACGCACAGCCACTCTTCATTGCTCAACAGACAACCCTCTCTCATCCAGCGCTCTCTTCACTTCTGCATCTATTCTTCCATCCACAGCAACATGTGACCCTAGATATTTAAAACACTCTACCTCCTCAAGCAACTCGCCTTTCAAAACTATAATCATCCCCCTACCATCTACCAACCTCGTACACTTCATCACTTTACTCTTATTCTCATTAACTTTCAATTTCCTCCTTTCACACACCCTTACAAACTCCTTTACCAACTGTCTCAATCTCTCCTCTGAATCAACCACCAGTGCAGTATCATCTGCAAACAACAGCTGCTTCAGATTCCACTCTCCACCATCAACATTCACCAGACTCTGACCTTCACCTAAAACTCTTTCATTCACCTCCCTTACAACACCATCCATGTAAATATTAAACAACCAATGCGACATCACACATCCCTGTCGCAGCCCCACTCTCACGGGTAACCAATCGCTTACAGCATTTCCCACTCTTTCACATGCTCTACTATTTCCATAAAAACTTTTCACCCCTTTTAGTAACCTACCATGATGTCCATACAATCTTTAAACAGTCCACAAAGCCTCCCTATCAATTCATACTTTTTCTCTAAATCCATAAATACCCAGAACACATCCTTGCCTTTCGGTAAATACTTTTCACACGCTTGTCTCACAGCAAACACCTGATCCACGCATCCCCTCCCTCTCCTAAAGAAACACTGCTCCTCACCAATCACTCCCTCTGTACCCTCTCTAACTCTCATAATTAACACTCTACCATACACCTTACCTACAACACTCAACATACCCCTAAAGCTAGTACATTCATACTTATCACCCTTGCCTTTATACAACGGGATCACGCAAGCACTTGCCCAGTCAATTGGCACCATACCTTTCACAAAGCACACATTCAACAATCTTACTAACCAGTCAACAATAGTCACTCCACCACCCTGCAGGCATTCCACAGCACACTCATCCATGCCTGCAACTTTCCCTGTTTTCATCTACTTTACTGCCTTCTCCACTTCCTCCATCGTGATCAAAGAATCATTAAACTTTCCCAACACATGTATTCCTTGCACCATTCCATCCGCCACAATCTCAGCCACCCTTTCCTCCTGTACATTTAACAATCTTTCAAAATACTCTGCCCATCTTTTCCTTACTGTATCCATCTCAATTAACATCCTTCCATTCTCTGCTTTTACTCGTACTTCTTTCCCAGACTCTCCCTTTCGCACCCTTTTCACCTCCTTCCAAAACATTTTCTTATTCTGTTGGAAATTCTCTGACATTTCTGAAGGTAAAAAAAAAAAATGTAATATAAAAAAAAATCGATTGGCGTTTAAAAAGAGCTGGCATATGAGGGATAAAGAACAATAGATTTGAACTGATTTAGGGGTCACCGAAAAAAGCGAGAAACTTCGAATGAGTACTCTTTTTATCTGCATTAGATGCACTATAAAATTACAATCGAGCCTCCTGATTAAATTTTAAGAACAAAACAATATTCGCACATCATAAACGTTCCTTTTGCAATATAAGCTATTTTTCATTAGGTAAAATTTGTTAAAACTAAAACTTCCTGAGATAGAATATTGATGAGCATTTCACTCTCATTTACAATTTTATACGGGAAAGTACAAACACTATTGCAATACCGAAATATATAGTTAATCAACAATTATAATTTTATTCCATATCTCCATAGACATATAGTGTTTGAAAAAAAAAAATGCAGATTGACAGAACACTGAATGAACTCAATTAATGACGTCTGGAGATTGATTGGATTTTATCTTCTTTATTTGAGTGATGCTTAACATCGCATAATTGCGGGTGAAAACCCCAAATATGCAATTTCAACAAATGATCTTTAAACTACCTGTTAAACACCCACAATTGTATCTGAAATTCAGAAAACATTTCGGGGAGTGAGAAATTTGCGTCTCGAGAAAAACATGAGAAAGAAGCCTAAATGAGGTTCCGAAACACGTAGGAAGAAATCGATTCACAGGTAAAGAAAGCTGCTATTTGGGATTTTAAGCCCAAACAGTTTCGTTTCATTAGGGACTCGAAAACACCTTGGAAATTTAGAGAAAAAGTTTTATTTTTATCTGCAAAACTAGGGCTTTAAAGTGGCATCTTCACTGGTTATTTTTATCTGCAAAACTAGGGCTTTAAAGTGGCATCTTCATCCCAGTGATCAAATATAAAATATGGATTACTGTCGCAGTTCTTGTGATACCATTATTCATATTTATCAAGGTATAATGACTCCGAAATGAAAGTACTCGTTTACAAGAAAATTGTTTTTTCATTGATTATCACATATCCATACAATTTATAAACATTTCTACATAGTTTTATTGTTCATGATTGGTCTAAAAAAATCAGGTTGCAGAAGCTTACACCGGGGTTGTTGTGTATTTCGTTTTGAGATTAACTGGATTTTTAAATTCCGATGGGTCTTTTTTTTTTTTTCTTCGCCAATACTTCTGGGATAAAACGTAGTTCTAACTGTGAACTACTTTCGGCTGATACCATCCGCCCTGGGGGTGATATAAAACTGTTTTACTAGAGTGACCGCTGTATAAAATTTCTCGTCGAAATAGCTAAATATGCAACTTACACTAATGTACTCGATATTGACAGCGAAACACACAGAATTACTTCCACAACCCAGAAGACGTTTCTGAGAGTCAAAAAATCTTATTTAGAAAACATGTAATAGGAAATCGTTTGACACGTAAAGAGTGCTCGTTGTGAGTGTCTAAGGACAATAAGTTTGAACTGATGTGGGGATCACCGAAGCAAGCGAGAAAGTTCGAGGGAGTGTTCTTTCCTATCTGTAGTAGATGCACTTTTAAATTACCATGAAACATCCTGAAAATGTAGAAAAAAAAGTAGAATATTTCACATAAATAAGGTTCCTGTTAAACCGTAAGTCACATTTCCTTAGATAATATTTCTCACAAATGATACTTCTTGAGCAGGGAAATTGGTGAGCATTTGACTCTCATCTAAAAATTTATACGAGAAAGTACAAAAACTATCGCAATACCGCTACATATAGTAATTTGCATGAATAACTTTCTCCCTCATCTCCGTAAACATACTGTATACTCCACGATAGCAATAAAAAATATAGTTTGGAGGAACACTGAATGAACAGTATTGTGGTCTGGAGATTGTTTGGATTATATCGTCATGAAGAGGGTCATTTGAATAATGCTAAAAACCGCATAATTGAGGGCGAACACACTAAATATGCAACTTCCACAAATGTACTCTAAACGTGCTGTTAAACACTCCCAATTATAAAATTCAAAAAAATTTCTAAGGATCAGAAAAATCAGGCTGGAAAAAAACTCAAGTATGAAGGCTAAATGAGCTAATACCTAGGATGAAATCGATTCACATGTAAAGCAGGCTTACATTTGAGGGTTTTAAGCTCAAAGAGTTTCGTTTTATTAGGGACGTGAAAAAAAACTTGGTAATATAGAGAAAAAACGGATTTTTTTTTTCGTATGGATTGGGCTTTAAAGTGGCAACTTGTATTCAATGATCATATATGATATGTGGAATATTTTTGCCTTACCATGGTTCGTGATATCATTATCTGTATTTACAAAGGTAAACTCACTCGGAAAGGCAATAAGCTGTTTAAAAGAAAGTCATATATTTATTTCAGGAAAAGCTAAATACATAGCCCTACATATGTATATTGTTTACAAACATTACTTGGTTCCTTATAAACGCAGTTTTATTGTTCATCTATCTATCTATTTCCAGACGCCTCAATCCCGTTCGGGGTGGCCACAAACAAATCCCCTCCACGTCGCCCTGTCCCCCGCCATTTCACTAACCTGCTCCCAACTCACCCCTCTTCACTCCGTCCCTCCATCTTATCCTCGGCCTCCCCCTCCCTATCCCCCCTCCATCTCACTCACATACACTCTCTTCGTCAGTCTTTCATCCTCCATCCTCTCCACATGGCCAAACCACCTCAGAGTATTCCACCTAACGCATACTATCACATCCAAATATACACCACAACTCTCCTTTATATTCTCATTTGTCAGCCTGTCTCGATGTGACTCCACAGGCTCCTCTTAAATAACTCATTTCCACTGCTCTCACTCTTGACTTGTGTCCTTCCAACAACGTCCATGCTTCGCTTCTATACGTTAGAGTTGGTATCACAATACTGTCATGTAGTAACTTTTTCACTTCCATGCTCTTTTTCACTTCCATTCTCACTTCCCTGTTTCTTATCACTGCTTTCGAGAAACCAGAAACCTTTCTTCCCTTCTGTACCCTTTCAAGCACATCACCCTCCAAACCTCCATCCTTACTCATCACTACCCAAGTACTTAAATGTAATAACATTTTCCAGTTCCTCGCCATCCAACCTCGCTGTACATTCACTGACTTCATCACTCTCAAAGACCATCACTCTACTCTTCCCTACATTCACCTTAGATTCCGTTTCTTACACACTCTCCCAAACTCATCCACCAAGCCTTGCAGCTCCTCTTCGTCTTCATTCAACAACACTTTATCATCTGCAAACAACAGTACACGGAGTTTCCAAACATTACCCTCTCTAACCAGGGCTACTCCAACATCCACTACCCTACCTTGAGTACCTCTTTTATTACCCCATCCATGTACAGATTGAACAACCATGGAGACATGACACATCCCTGTTTCAACCCAACCTTCAAAGAGAAAAATTCACTCAGTTCACCATCCACATGCACTGCATCCTTAGCACTATTACTCATACTCTTCACAGCATTCAACAACTTCCGATCTACTCCATATATTCTTAATACTTTCCACAATCCTTGTCTATCCACCCCGTCATATGTTTTCTCCAAATCGCTGAAACCCGCATACAACTTCTTTCTCTTCTCTAGAAACTTTTCCACTAAAGATCTAAGAATGAATATTTGATCAACACAACCTCTTCCCTTCCTAAAACCTCCCTGTTCTACTCCATGTAATTCCTCTGTACTTTGATACACTAAGAAGACAAATGCCCCTATGATTACCACACACTTCTTTTTCCCCTTTTCCTTTGTACAAGAGACTCATTATACCTGACTTCCAATCCTCCGGGACTCTACCTTCCTCCCAGACCCATCTACACATCTTCCACATCCATTCTACTACTATCTCACCCCCATGATTCAGCATTTCACCAAACACTCCATCAATTCCTGGGGCTTTCCCCGATATTAAATTTCTTCATTGCTTTCACAACTTCTCTCCTACTGATTTCTTCCTGTCTTCTCCCTCCTTCTCCCAGCCATTCCCCAGCCACTTATACTCACATTACTTCCATCCTCTATGTTCGACAATTCCATAAAGTGTTCTCTCCATCTGCTCACATTTTCTCTCTTCTCCACTAGTAATGTACCAATTTTTATCTTTCACTCCCCTGCTAACTTCCCTTCCACCCTGTCTTACTCTCTTCACCTCTTTCCAGAACATTTTCTTACAGTCTCTCCACGTTACACTCAAATTCCTTCCAAATTCCTCATCCACTCTTCTTACTCTCTCTTACTAATCTTTTCACCTCTCTCTTTCTTTCTACATATAACTCTCTCCTCCGCCTCTCTACTTCTTCCACGCCCCTGCTTCTCATCCATTCATTGTATGCTTTCCTCTTTTGTGCCCCAGCCTGTCTCACCTCTTCATTCCACCACGCTGTTCCTTGCACACCCCTCCGTCTTCTCTTCCTTCCACACACCACATCACATGCTGCACGTATTTCTTCTGTGAATATCCTGCACACACCTTCCACGTACCCAATCTGCTCCAATTCATATTTGCCCAATCGTTCCTCCACTTCTCTCTTATATTTTGCCTTTTTCTCATCCTCTTGTGACCTCTCCACTCTCCTTGCAAATACTCCTTCTTCCCGTCTTTCGCTTCTTCTATTTCTCCATCTTATTTGGATCTTGATTCTGGCCGCCACCAAGTAGTTGTTAGAAAGTGCACTCCCCCAACCTCTATAAGCTGTTGCATCCATTACACATCTTCGCATCCTATCATCCATGGCCTTTGTCCGGACTTGGGTCGTCATCTTTTGGTCAGTCCTTGTCCGAGGCTTTTTGTTTGTCTTTTTTAGTTGTTTTCCGGGGAGGGGAACTAACACTCCGCCAACATTTTAAGTCGGCTTTTACGACAAGCATGGAAAAAAAAAAAAATACCCCAAGGTGTCTAAAAAAAAATCAGGTTCCGGGAGGCTCGTCCTGATCTGTAGTGTCTGCTGTCTTGAGATTAACTGGATTTATAATTTCCGATGGGTTTATTTGCTTCACTATAGCCTTGACTGCACGGATATAATGTAATTTTAAAGTAGAAATTGTTAAAGCTGATACAATTCTCTTTGTGGATCGTTTAAAACTAATCTACTGGAGTGATGGCTGTATAAATGTATTCTTGGGCGAAATAGTTAAATATGCAACTTCCACAAGTGTACACAAAACTGATTGGGAAATACACCTAATTATTATCAAAACTCAGAAGACACGAGGGAAAAAAAAAAAATCACATTTTTGATGTGTAAATAGAGGTGAACTGTGAGAGCTGAAGAACAATAATTCTCAAATGATGTTGTTCTCACCGAAATAAACGAGAAATATCGATTGAGTTCTTTTCTACCTGCAGTACAAGCACTTTAAAATTGCATACTGATGAGCTTTTGACTCCCATCTCTAAATTTATATGAGATAAAACAAATACTATCGCGATACCAAGATATATAATGAATTACCATTTATAACTTTATTTCTTTTATCAGTAGATATATAGTGCATGACTACCAAAAATCCAGGTTGACGAGACACTGAATGAACTCTGTTATTGTCGTCTGGAGATTGTTTAGATTTTTAGGTAATGAAGATGGTCATGTGAATGATGTTAAAAACCAGAGAATTGAAGGCGAAAACACTAAATATGCAACTTCCACATATGAACTCAAAACTTGCTACTAAACACTCTCAATTGTATCTAATTATCAGAAAACATTGCTGCGGGTGAGAAAATTCCGTCTCGATAAAAACGAGTATGAATACTGTATCAGACAATACGTACGATGAAATCGATTCACATATAAAGAAATTTGCCATTGGAGGGTTTTAAGCCCAAAGAGTTCCGTTTCATTAGGGACGTGAAAACTACTTGGTAATGTAGAGATAAAAAGAATTTTCTCTTCTGCATGGATAGAACTATAATTTGGCATTTAGATCCTAGTGATCAAGTATAAAATGTGGAATATTTTTGCAGTTTGACGGTTCATGTGGTATAAATATATATATTAATCAAAGTTAACTCACTATCAGAGGCAATAAATGGTTTCCAAGAAAATCGTATATATAATGATTGTCACATACATTATCAGGAAAAATTGAATGCATAGCGGTACTGAGATAAAAAAAAATTAATAAACATTACGTGGTTCCACATATACCCAGCTTTATTGTTCATGATGGTTCTAAAAAAAAATATGGGTTGAAGGAGCTTAGACCGGTGTTTTTGTGTCCTTCATCTTAGGATCAATAATTTTTTTTTTTCCGATTGGTCTATTAGCTTTTCTTATTCTTCCTCACCGATACTTCAGGGATAAAAGGTAGTTCCAATTGTGAACTACTTACGGATGATAGCATACGCCCTGGGAGTAGTAAATAACTATTTTAATGGAGTGACGCCTCTTTAAACGTATTTTAGGTGGAAATCGTTAAATATGTAACTTCCACTAATGTTTTCTAAAAAGACAGCGAATAACACAGAAGTACTTCCAAAACTCGGAAAAAGTTCCTAACCGTCAAAAAATCTGATTTAGAGAACATGTAACAAGAAATCGATTGACATGAAAAGAGAGATGGCATGTGAGTGTTTAAAAAAATAAGTTTGAACTGATGTGGGGATCACGGAAGCAAGCGAGAAAGTTCGACTGAGTGTTCTTTCTTATCTCTAGTACAAGCATTTTAAAATTACCATGAAACCTCCTGCTTAATGTAGAAAAAAAAAAAAAGAACATTAAGAAACTTCGTGTTAAACCATAATCCACATTTCCTTAGGTAAAATTTCTCAAAACTCATAATTCTAGAGCAGGAAAATTGATGAGCTTTTGACTCGTCCATAATTTTATACGAGAAAGAACAAAAAGTATCGCAATGCCGCGATATATAGTAATTACCATGAATAACTTTATCTCTCATCTCCATAGACAGACTGTAAACTGCATGACAGCTAATATATATATATATATATATATATATATATATATATATATATATATATATATATATATATATATATATATATATATATATATATATATATATATATATATATATATATATATATATATATATATATATATATATATATAGGTTGAAAGAACAATGAACGATCTGTATTGTGGTCTAGAGATTGTTTGGATTTCATCGTTATGAAGGTCATTTGGATGATGCTGAAAATCGCACAATTCTGGGCGACGAAACTAAATATACAACTTCCACAAATGCACTCTGAACTAGCTGTTAAACACTCCGAATTGTACCTAATATAAAAATAAAAAAAATCTGAGGGTAAGAAAATTCCGTCTCGACAAAAAACATGAGTACGAAGGCTAAATGAGGTAATGCGTAGGGTGAAATCGATTCATATTACAGAAGGCTTCCATTTTAGGGTTTTAAGCTCAAAGAGATCCGATTCATTAGGGACGTGAAAACAACTTAATAATTTAGAGATAAAGGGGATGTTTATTTTTCTGCATGGACAGTCCTTTAATGTGGCATCTTGTATCTAATAATCAAATTTGAAATGTGGGATATTTTTGCAGTATGACGGTTGGTGTGATATCATTATCCATATTTGTACAGGTAAAATCAATCGGAAAGAAAATCTGATGTTTAAAAGAAAGTGGTATATTTATTATCACATTCATTATCAGTATAAACTAAATACATATCTCTACTGATATATACTATTTACAAAAATTACTTGGTTCCTCATGTACAAGGTTTTATTGTACATTATCTGTCTGAAAAAAAAAAAAAAAAACAGGTTATAGGAGGGTAACTCTGATCTGCTGTGTCTGACGTGTTGAGATGAACTGAATTTCTATTTTCCGATGAGTCTATTTGCTTTATTTTAGCCTTGACTACATGGATATAACGTACATCCGAAGTTGAATTAGTTACGGCTGATAGCATTCTCTTTGAGGATCGTTTAAAACTATTGGACTGGAGAGATGGCTGTATAAACGTATTCTTCAGAGAAATCGCTAAATATGCAACTTCCACAAGTGTACACAAAATTGATTGGGAAATACACCTAATTATTACCAAAACTCAGAAGACACTTCTCAGGGTAAAAAAAAAATCACATTAAAGAAACAGATAACAAGAAATCACTTGAGGTGTAAACGGAGGTGAACTCTGAGAGTTGAAGAATAATAATTTTCAATAGATGTTGTTGTCATCGAAATAAGCGAGAAATATCCATTGAGTATTTTTTGAACTGCAGTACAACCACTTTAAAATTGCATATTAATGGGTTTTTGACTCTCATCTATAAATTTATACGAGATAATACAAACTATCACGATACCGAGATATATAAATAACTACCATTTATAACTTTATTTCTTATATCCGTAGATATATAGGGCATGACAACTACCAAAAAATCCAGCTTGACGGGACACTGAATGAACTCTATTAACGTCGTCTGGAGATTGTTTGGATTTTCACGTAATGAAGAGGGTCATGTGAGTGATCCTAAAACCCACATCATTGAAGGCGAAAACACTAATTTCACATATGCACTCAAAAATAGCTACTAAACACTACCAATTGTACCTAAAAATCAGAAAACACTTCTGGGGGTGAGAAAATTCCGTCTCGATAAAAACATGAGTTTGAAGGCTGAATGAGGTAATACGTCGGATGAAATCGATTCTCATGTAAAGAAGGCTGCCATTTGTGGGTTTTAAGCCCAAAAAGTTTCGTTTCACTAGGGACTTGGAAACACTTTGGTAATTTAGAGATTAATCGGATGTTTCTTTGTTTTTCTGCATGGATAAAGCTTTCAGTTGGCATCTTGAGCTTTGTGATCAAATGTGAAATGTGAAATATTTTTGCAGTATGACGGTTCGTGTGATATCATTATCTATATTTCCGAAGGTAATATCACTACGAAAGGCAATAAATCGTTTCCAAGAAAACCATATATATATTGATTATCACATATACATTATCAGGAAAAACTAAATGCTGAGCCGTACTGAGACATAAAATTAATAAACATTACTTGGTTCCTCATATACGGTTTTATTCTTCATGATGGGTCTAACAAAAATCAGGTTGCTGAAGCGTTGACCTGAGCTGTTTGTCTTCCGTGTTGAGATTAACTCTACTGTACTTTTAATTACCGATGTCTATTGTTTTTTTTTTTTTCTTTTCGTTGACATGTCAGAGATGAATGGTTGTTCCAATTGGGATCGATTTGCGGCTGATACCATACCCTTTTTGGATAGTTCAAAACTTTAACATGAGCGATGGCAGTTTAAACTTCTTTTTGGTGGAAATCACTAAATATGCAATTTACATATTTTTTTTCTAAACTGACTGCGAAACGTCCTTATTTGTTTAAAAAACCCAAAAGACATTTTTGAAAAAAGTCGAATGACACGTAAAGAGAGCTGGCATATGAGGGTTAAGGAACAATAGGTTTGAACTGATTTCGGGGTAACCGAAACAAGCGAGAAACTTCGAATGAGTATTCTTTTTTTTATCTGCAGTAGAAGCACTATAAAATTACAATCGAGTCTCCCGATTAAATGTTAAGAAAAAAAACAATATTCATACATGATAAACGATTCTGTTCCAACATAAACTATTTTTCATTAGGTAAAATTTGTTAAAACTGATACCTCCCGGGATGGAATATTGATGAGCTCTTCACAGTCATTTATAAACTTATACGGGGAAGTACATACACTATTGCGATACCGAAATACCTTATATCAATAGGCATATAGTGCTTAACAACTACAAACAAATGCAGATTGACGGAACACTGAATGAACTCAATTAATGTCGTCTGGAGATTGGATTTTATCCTTATGAAATGGGTTATTTAACCGATGCTGAAAATCGCATAATTGAGGGCGAAAACCCTGAATATGCAATTTATACAAATACACTTTAAACTACCTGTTAAATACACACAATTGTATCTAAAATTCAGAAACAATTTCGGAAAGTGAGAAAATTCCGTCTCGGAAAAACATGACTAAGAAGGCTAAATGAGGTAATAGGCTACGTAGGACGAAATAGACTCACAGGTATAGAAAGCTGCCAATTGAGGATTTTAAGCCCAAACTGTTTCGTATCATTAGGACTTGAAAACACCTTGGAAATTTAGAGAAAAAAGGTTTATTTTTATCTGCTAAACTAGGGCTTCAAAGTGAAATCTTCATTCTAGAGATCAAATATAAAATATGGATTATTCTCGCAGTTCGTATGATCCCATTATCCATATCTACAAAGGTATAATGACTACGAAAGGAAATTAGCCAGAAGAAAATCTTTTTTTCATTGATTATCTCACATCCATACAATTTATAAACATTTCTTCTTTGTTAACATGCACAATATTATTGTTCATGATGGGTCTAAAAAAATCAGGTTGCAGGTGGTTAGACTGAGGTTGTTGTGTCTTTCGTCTTGAGATTAACAATGTTTAATTTCTGTTGTCTTTTTTTTTTTTTTTTTTTTTTTGTAATTCTTCCTCGCCAACAATTCAGGAATAAAACGTAGTTCCAATTTTGAACTCCTCTCGGCTGATCGCATCCGCCCTGGGGGTTGGATGAAACTGTTTTACTGAAGTGACGGCTGTATATACTAATTTTTCGTCGGAATCGCCATATATGCAACCTGCACTAATGTATCTATATATAAAACGAAAAAGAATTACTTCTACAACCCAGATGACGTTTCTGAGAGTAAAAAAATCTAATTTAGAAAACATATAACAAGAAATCGATTGACACGTAGAGAGCTGACATGTGAGTGTTTAAGAAGATTAAGTTTGAACCGATTTTGGGATCACCGATGCAAGCGAGAAAGTTCGAGTGTGTTCTTTCTTATCTGTAGTAGATGCACTTTTAAATTACCATGAAACATCCTGACAATGTAGAAAAAGAAAAGAAAATATTTCACATTAAGAAGGTTCGTGTTAAACCATGGCACATTTCCTTAGGAAAAATATCTCACAAACGATACTTCTTAAGCATGATAATTGATGAGCATTTGACTCTCATCTAAAAATATGTACGAGAAAGTACTAAAACTATCGGAATAACGCTATATATAGTAATTTCCATGTATAACTTTCTCCCTCATCTCCGTAGACATACTGTATACTGCATAACAGCAATAAAAAATATAGTTTCAAGGAACACTGAATGAATAGTATTGTCGTATGGAGATTGTCTGGATTTTATCGTTATGAAGAGGGTCATTTAAATGATGCTAAAAGCCAAATAATTGAAAGCGAACACACAAAAAATGCAACTTCCACAAACGTACTCTAAAGAAGTTGTTAAACACCCCCAATTATAAAATTCAGAAAACATTTCTGCGAGTAAGAAAATTCCGTCTCGAGAAAAACGACTATGAAGGCTAAATGAGCTAATACGTTGGATGAAATTGATTCACATGTAAAGAAGGCTCCCATTTGAGGGTTTTAAGCTCAATGAGTTTCGTTTCATTAGGGACGGGAAAACAACTGGGTAATATAGAGATAAAACTTATTTTTATTTTTTTGTCTCTAATGATCATATATGAAATGCAGAATATTTTTTGAATTATCATAGATCGTGTGATATCATTATCCATATTTATAAAGGTAAACTCACTCAGAAAGGCAATAAATTGTTTAAAAGAAAGTCGTATATTGATTATAACATATAAATGTTCAGGAAAAACTAAATACAGTAAGCATTACTTGGTTCCTTATAAACGCAGTTATATTGATCACGCTGTCTCTAAACAAAATCAGGTTCCAGGAGGCTCGTCCTGAACTGTTGTGTCTGCCGTGTTGAGATTAACTGGATTTCTAATATCCGATGAGTCTATTTCCTTCATCATAGCCTTGACCAAACGAATATAAGGTAATTCCAAAGTTGAACTAGTTACTGCTGATGGCATTCTCTTTGTGGATAGTTTAAAACTTATGTACTCTATAAACATATTCTTGGGCGAAATAGCTAAATATGCAGCTTCCACAAGTGTACACAAAATTAATTGGGAAAAACACCTAATCAATATCGAAACTCAGAAGACACTTCTCAGGGTAAAAAAAGGAAATCACACTTAAGAAACATATAACAAGAAATCCATTGATGTGTAAACAGAGGTGAACTCTGAGAGCTGAACAACAAAAATTCTCAATTGATGTAGTTGACACCGAAATAAGCGAAATATATCGATTGAGTATTCTTTTCTACCTGCAGTTCAAGCACTTTAAAATTGCATACTGATGAGCTTTTGATTCTCATCTATAAATTTATATGAGATAAAACAAATACTATCGCGATACCGAGATATATAGTGAATTACCATTTATAAGTTTATTTCTTATTCCAGTAGATATATAGTGCATGACAGCTACCAATAATCCAGGTTGACGAGACACTGAATGAACTCTGTTATTGTCGTCTGGAGATTGTTCGGATTTTTACGTAATGAAGAGGGTCATGTGAGTGATGCTAGAAACAACAGAATTGACGGCGAAAACACCAAATATGCAAATTTAACATATGCACTCAAAACTAGCTACTAAACACTCCCAATTGTATCTAAAATTCAGAAAACATTTCCGGGGGTGAGAATATTCCGTCTCGATAAAAACATGAGTATGAATGCTGAATGAGGTAATACGTAGGATGAAATCGATTCACATGTAACGAAAGCTGCCATTTGTGAGTTTCAAGCCCAAAGAGTTCCGTTTCATTAGAGGCAAGAAAACAACTTGGTAATATAGAGATAAAAAGGATTTTTTTCTCTGCATGGATAGAACTCTAAATTGGCATTTTATGCCTAGTGATCAAAATATAAAATGTAGATTTTTTTTTTTCAGTTTGACGATTCGTGTGTTGCCATTACCCATATTTATCAAGGTTAACTCACTACCAGAGGCAATACATCGTTTCCAAGAAAATCGTATATATATTGATTATCAGAAATACATTATGAGGAAAAATTAAATGCATAGCCGTACTGAGATATAAAATTGATCAACATTACCTCGTTCCTTATATAGGCAGTTTTATTGTTCATGATGGGTCTAAAAGAATATTAGATTGAAGAGCTAAGACCGGTGTTTTTGTGTCCTTCCTCTTAAGATTAACTGAATGTTTTATTTCCGATGAATCTACTGGCTTTTTTTTATTCTTCTTCGCCCATACTTCAGGGATAAAAGGTAGTTCCAATTTTCAACTACTTTCGGATGATAGTATACGCCCTGGGAATAGTATAAAACTATTTTACTGGAGTGACGGCTCTATAAACTTATTTTTGTTGGAAATCGCTACATACTCAACTTCCATTAATGTGCTCTAAGTTGACAGCGAATCGCTCAGAATTACTTCCAAAACTCGGAAAAAGTTCCAAACCGTCAAAAAATCTGATTTCGAGAAAATGTAAAAGGAACTCGATTGACATGGAAAGAGAGCTGGCATGTGAGTGTTCAAAAACAATAAGTTTGAACAGATGTGATCACCTAAGCAAGAGATATAGTTCGTTGAGTTAGTGTTCTTTCTTATCTGTAGTAGAAGCATTTTAAAATTGCCATGAAACCTACTGGCTGAATATAGAAAAAAAAAAAAAAACATAATATTCGTGTTTATCAATTAGCCAAATTTCCTTTGGAAAAATTTCTCAGCACTGATACTTCTTGAGCAGGAAAATTGATGAGCTTTTGATTCTCATCGTTAATTTTAAACGAGAAAGTTCAAACACTATTGCAATACTGGGATATATACTAATTACCATGTATAACTTTATCCCTCATCTCCGTAGACATACAGTATACTGCATGACATATATATATATATATATATATATATATATATATATATATATATATATATATATATATATATATATATATATATATATATATGAGGAAGGTCATCTGAATAATTCTGAAAACAGCACAATTGTGGGCGACGAAACTAAATATCAAACTTCAACAAATGCACTCTAAACTAACTGTTAAACACTCCGAATTGTATCAAAAAATAAAAAATAAAAATCTGAGGGTAAGAAAATTCTGTCTCGAGATAAAATTCGTAGGGTGAAATCGATTCACATTTAAAGAAGGCTTCCATTTTAGGGTTTTAAGCTCAAAGAGTTCCGATTCATTAGGGACGTGAGGACAAGTTCGTAATTCAGAGAAAAAAGGTGCAAAGATAGTTCTTGAATGTGGCATGTTGTATCTAATGACCAAAAATGAGATGTGGATTACTTTTGCTGTATGACGGTTCGTGTGATATCATTATCCATATTGATAAAGGTAAAATCAATCGAAAAGGCAATTTAATGTTTAAAAGAAAGTCGTATATTTATTATCGCATTCGTTATCAGGAAAAACTAAATATATATCTCTACTAATATATACTATTTACAAACAATACTTGGTTCCTCATATACGCAGTTTTATTCTTCATGTTGCGTCTAAAAAAAATAATCCGGTTATAGAAGGGTAACTCTGAACTGCCGTGTCTGCCGTGTTGATATTAACTTGATTTTTAATTTAAGAACAGTCTATTTGCTTTTTTTTTTAGCCATGACTACGCGGATATACTGTAATTCCAAAGTTGAACTAGTTGTGGCTGAAAGCAGTATCCTTGGAAGTGATGGTTGTATGTACGTATTCATGGGCGAAATCGCGAAATATGACACTTTCACATGTGTACACTAAATTGATTGAGAAAAACAAATAATTATTACAAAAACTCAGAAGACATTTCTGTGATTAAAAAATAAACATTTAAGAAGCATATAACAAGAAATCGAGTGACATGTAAAGAGAACTGAAATCGGAGAGTTCAAAAACAATAAATATCAATTGATGATGTCACCGAAATAAGCGAGAAATTTAGATTGATTTTTTTTACCTGCACTAGAAACACATCAAAATTGGATATATCCTCCTGATTTAATGTAGAAAAAAAAAAAAAAATATTTGCACATAGTTTTATTTCCTCTTACACCATATGCCGAATTTCCTTATGTAAAATTTCTCAAAACTTATACCTCATGAGATGGAATATTGATGAGCTGAATTTCATCTAAAAATTTATACGAGAAAGTACAAACACTACCGGGATTCCGGGATATATAATTAAATATCATTTATAACTTTATTTCTTATCTCCGTAGACATATAGCGCATGACCGCTACAAAAAACGCAGGTTGAGGGGACACTGAATGAACTCTATTAATGTCGTCTGGAGATTGTTTGGATTTTTATGTAATAAAAAGAATCATGTGTGATGCTACAAACCACGTAATTGAACGCGAAAACACAAAATATGAAACTTCCACAAACTCACTCAAAACTATAGCTGTTAAATACCACCAATTGTATGCTAAAATTCTGAAAACATTACTGAAGGTGAGAAAATTACTTCTCGATAACAGCATTGGTATGAAGGCTAAATCATGCAATACGTTGGATGAAATCCATTCACACGTAAATAGGCTGCCATTAGAGGGTTTTAACACAAAGAGTTTCTTTTCGTTAGGGACGTGAGGACAACTTGGTAATTTAGAGATTAATCGGATGTTTGTTTGTTTTTCTTCATGGATAAAGCTTTTAATTGGCATCTTGAGCTTAGTGATCAAGTATGATATATGGAATTTTTTTGCAGTATGACGGTTCGCATGATATCATTATTCATATTTACCAAGGTTAATTCACTACGAAAGGCAATAAAAAGTTTCCAAGAAAATAAAATATATAATGATTATCACATCTACATTATCAGAAAAAACTAAATGCATAGCAGTACTGAGATATAAAATTTATAAACATTACTAGGTTCCTCAGGTAGGTTTTATTTTTCACGATGGGTCTAACAAAAATCAGGTTGCATGTGCGTTGACCTGAGCTGTTTGTCCAGCGTACTTTTAATTAAGGAAAAACTAAATACATATCCCTACTGATATATACTATTTATAAACATTTCTTGGTTCCTCATATATGTAGTTTTTTTCTTCATCATGGGTCTTAAAAAAAAAAAAACGGGTTTCAGGGGGCTTCCCCTGAACTGTTGTGTCTGCCATGTTGAGATTAGCTAGGTTTAAATTCCAATTAGCCTATTGGCTGATACCATTCGCCGTGGGAGTTAATAGCTATTGTACTGGAGTGATGGCTCTATAAACGCATTCTTGTGGGAAATCGCTAAATTTGCAACTTCCACAAATGTATGCAAAATTGATTAGGAAAAACTAATAATTATTCCAAAAATCAGAAGACATTCATGTCGGTATTTCGTTTCGTCAGGGACGTGAAAACAATTTGGTAATTTAGAGATAAAACGGGTTTGTTTTTTCTGCACCGATCGGGCTTTAAAGTATCATCTTGAATCTAATGATCAAATATGAAATGTGGAATATTTTTCCATTATCATGATTCGTCTGATATCATTATCCATATTTATAAAGGTAAATTCAAACGGAAAGGCAATTTAATGTTAAAAGAAATTCGTATATATATTATCACATACATTATCAGGAAAAACTAAATACCTATCCCTCCCGATATATAAAATTGATAAACACTACTTGGTTCCTCATATACGCTGTTTTATTCTTCATGATGGATCTTAAAAATACAGGTTCTAGGAGGCTCACAATCAACTGCTGTGTCTGTCGTTTTGATATTAACTGGATTTTTAAATTCCGATGAGTCTATTTGCTTTATTTTAGCCTTGACTACACGTATAAGGTACTTGGAAAGTTGAACTAGTTGCGGCTGATAGAATTCTCCTTGGGGGTCATATAAAACTATTGTACTTGAGTGATGGCTGTATAAACTTATTCTTGGGCGAAATCGATAAATATGCAAATTCCAAGGGTTTACACAAAATTGATTGGGACACACAAATAATTATTTTAAAAACTCAAAGACACTTCTGTGTTTTAAAAAATCACATTAAAGAACCATATAACAAGAAATCGAGTGACAAAGAGAACTGAAATCTGAGAGTTAAAAAATAATAATTTTCAATTGATGTTGCTGTCACCGAAATAAGCCAGAAACTTCGATTTTTTTTTTTTTTTACCTGCACTAGAAGAACTTCAAAATTGCATATATCCTCCTGATTGAATAGAGAGAGAGAGAGAGAGAGAGAGAGAGAGAGAGAGAGAGAGAGAGAGAGAGAATATTTGCACAGAGCACGGTTCGTGTTCAGTCATTTGCCACATTTCCTTATGTAAAATTTCTCAAAACTTATACCTAATGAGATGGAATATTGATGAGCTTTTGACTCTCATCTATAAAATTATACGAGAAAATACAAACACTCGCGATACCGAGGTATGTAATAAATTACCATTTATAACTTTATTCCTCATCTCCATAGACATACAGTGCATGACAGCTACAAAAAACGCTGGTTGACGGGACACTGAATGAACTCTATTAATGAAGTCTAGAGATTGTTTGAATTTTTACATAATGAAGAGGGTCATGTGAGTCATGCTAAAATCTACATAATTAATGGTGAAAACACAAAATATGCAACTTCCACAAACGCACTCTAAACTAGCTGTTAAATACTCCCAATTGTATCTGAAATCAGGAAAACAAATCTGGAGATGAGATAATTTCGTCTCGATAAAAACGTTAGTTTGAAGGCTAAATGAGATAATACGTAGGATGAAAGCGTTTTACATGTATAGGAGGCTACCATCTGAGGGTTTTAAGCCTAAAGAGTTTCGGTTCGGTGGGGACGTGGGGACAACTTGGTAATTTAGAGATAAATCAGATTTTTTTTTTTTTTCCTGCATGGATAGTGCTTTAAATTGTCATATTTAGCTTTGTGATCAAATGTGAAATGTGGAATATTTTTGCAGTATGACGGTTCATGTGATATAATTATTCATATTGACCAAGGTTAAATCACTACGAAAGGCAACAAATCGTTCAGAAAAAACTAGCATACAAATTGATTATGACATATACATTATCAAGAAAAATTTAATGCGTAGCCGTACTGAGATATAGAATTGGTAAACATACTTGGTTCCTCATATCCGCAGTTTTAATGTTCATGATGGGTCTAAAAAAAATCAGGTTGCAGGACCGTTGACCTAAGCTGTTTGTGTTCCGTGTTGAGATTAACTGTGTATATTTTTTCCGATTAGTCTATTGGCTTTTTTTTTTTTTTTTTTTTCCGAGACTTCAGGGATGAAAGGTAGTTCCAATTGGGATCTAAATTCGGCTGATAGCATCCCCTTTTGGGATAGTTCAAACCTTTTACAGGAGCGATTGCAGTATAAACTTTTTGGTGGAAATCGCTAAACATGCAACTTCTATAATTTTTCCTCTATTTGACTGCGAAACGATCTGATTTATTTCCAAAACTCAAAAGACATTTCTATACTATACTACTATATACCTAGGCTGCTTCCCCCAAGGAAAGGGAGGTAGCCGAGACAGAACAACACACTCCCCATTTACTCATCCATTCAAACACATTCATTCGTATCTTAGCCCTAAGGGGGAGAACGGACAGATTCTCACTGCACCACACCCCACAAGGATCAACTGAGCAATGCAATCAGTGACATCCGCAGCAGGGCCCGACAGCAGAACTGGTTTACCCCTGCCACATCATAACTGACCCATCCCTTTACCCGCACCTGACCTGACTAGCTGATCAGACCAAATGCGGGAGAATATCCCCTCAGGTCTACATCATCACTTATTCATTCACAATTTCTCTCCATTTATTTCTGTCACGCACAGCCACTCTTCATTGCTCAACAGACAACCCTCTCTCATCCAGCGCTCTCTTCACTTCTGCATCTATTCTTCCATCCACAGCAACATGTGACCCTAGATATTTAAAACACTCTACCTCCTCAAGCAACTCGCCTTTCAAAACTATAATCATCCCCCTACCATCTACCAACCTCGTACACTTCATCACTTTACTCTTATTCTCATTAACTTTCAATTTCCTCCTTTCACACACCCTTACAAACTCCTTTACCAACTGTCTCAATCTCTCCTCTGAATCAACCACCAGTGCAGTATCATCTGCAAACAACAGCTGCTTCAGATTCCACTCTCCACCATCAACATTCACCAGACTCTGACCTTCACCTAAAACTCTTTCATTCACCTCCCTTACAACACCATCCATGTAAATATTAAACAACCAATGCGACATCACACATCCCTGTCGCAGCCCCACTCTCACGGGTAACCAATCGCTTACAGCATTTCCCACTCTTTCACATGCTCTACTATTTCCATAAAAACTTTTCACCCCTTTTAGTAACCTACCATGATGTCCATACAATCTTTAAACAGTCCACAAAGCCTCCCTATCAATTCATACTTTTTCTCTAAATCCATAAATACCCAGAACACATCCTTGCCTTTCGGTAAATACTTTTCACACGCTTGTCTCACAGCAAACACCTGATCCACGCATCCCCTCCCTCTCCTAAAGAAACACTGCTCCTCACCAATCACTCCCTCTGTACCCTCTCTAACTCTCATAATTAACACTCTACCATACACCTTACCTACAACACTCAACATACCCCTAAAGCTAGTACATTCATACTTATCACCCTTGCCTTTATACAACGGGATCACGCAAGCACTTGCCCAGTCAATTGGCACCATACCTTTCACAAAGCACACATTCAACAATCTTACTAACCAGTCAACAATAGTCACTCCACCACCCTGCAGGCATTCCACAGCACACTCATCCATGCCTGCAACTTTCCCTGTTTTCATCTACTTTACTGCCTTCTCCACTTCCTCCATCGTGATCAAAGAATCATTAAACTTTCCCAACACATTTATTCCTTGCACCATTCCATCCGCCACAATCTCAGCCACCCTTTCCTCCTGTACATTTAACAATCTTTCAAAATACTCTGCCCATCTTTTCCTTACTGTATCCATCTCAATTAACATCCTTCCATTCTCTGCTTTTACTCGTACTTCTTTCCCAGACTCTCCCTTTCGCACCCTTTTCACCTCCTTCCAAAACATTTTCTTATTCTGTTGGAAATTCTCTGACATTTCTGAAGGTAAAAAAAAAAAAAAAATGTAATATAAAAAAAAATCGATTGGCGTTTAAAAAGAGCTGGCATATGAGGGATAAAGAACAATAGATTTGAACTGATTTAGGGGTCACCGAAAAAAGCGAGAAACTTCGAATGAGTACTCTTTTTATCTGCATTAGATGCACTATAAAATTACAATCGAGCCTCCTGATTAAATTTTAAGAACAAAACAATATTCGCACATCATAAACGTTCCTTTTGCAATATAAGCTATTTTTCATTAGGTAAAATTTGTTAAAACTAAAACTTCCTGAGATAGAATATTGATGAGCATTTCACTCTCATTTACAATTTTATACGGGAAAGTACAAACACTATTGCAATACCGAAATATATAGTTAATCAACAATTATAATTTTATTCCATATCTCCATAGACATATAGTGTTTGACAAAAAAAAAAATGCAGATTGACAGAACACTGAATGAACTCAATTAATGACGTCTGGAGATTGATTGGATTTTATCTTCTTTATTTGAGTGATGCTTAACATCGCATAATTGCGGGTGAAAACCCCAAATATGCAATTTCAACAAATGATCTTTAAACTACCTGTTAAACACCCACAATTGTATCTGAAATTCAGAAAACATTTCGGGGAGTGAGAAAATTGCGTCTCGAGAAAAACATGAGAAAGAAGCCTAAATGAGGTTCCGAAACACGTAGGAAGAAATCGATTCACAGGTAAAGAAAGCTGCTATTTGGGATTTTAAGCCCAAACAGTTTCGTTTCATTAGGGACTCGAAAACACCTTGGAAATTTAGAGAAAAAGTTTTATTTTTATCTGCAAAACTAGGGCTTTAAAGTGGCATCTTCACTGGTTATTTTTATCTGCAAAACTAGGGCTTTAAAGTGGCATCTTCATCCCAGTGATCAAATATAAAATATGGATTACTGTCGCAGTTCTTGTGATACCATTATTCATATTTATCAAGGTATAATGACTCCGAAATGAAAGTACTCGTTTACAAGAAAATTGTTTTTTCATTGATTATCACATATCCATACAATTTATAAACATTTCTACATAGTTTTATTGTTCATGATTGGTCTAAAAAAATCAGGTTGCAGAAGCTTACACCGGGGTTGTTGTGTATTTCGTTTTGAGATTAACTGGATTTTTAAATTCCGATGGGTCTTTTTTTTTTTCTTCGCCAATACTTCTGGGATAAAACGTAGTTCTAACTGTGAACTACTTTCGGCTGATACCATCCGCCCTGGGGGTGATATAAAACTGTTTTACTAGAGTGACCGCTGTATATACTTATTTCTCGTCGAAATAGCTAAATATGCAACTTACACTAATGTACTCGATATTGACAGCGAAACACACAGAATTACTTCCACAACCCAGAAGACGTTTCTGAGAGTCAAAAAATCTTATTTAGAAAACATGTAATAGGAAATCGTTTGACACGTAAAGAGTGCTCGTTGTGAGTGTCTAAGGACAATAAGTTTGAACTGATGTGGGGATCACCGAAGCAAGCGAGAAAGTTCGAGGGAGTGTTCTTTCCTATCTGTAGTAGATGCACTTTTAAATTACCATGAAACATCCTGAAAATGTAGAAAAAAAGTAGAATATTTCACATAAATAAGGTTCCTGTTAAACCGTAAGTCACATTTCCTTAGATAATATTTCTCACAAATGATACTTCTTGAGCAGGGAAATTGGTGAGCATTTGACTCTCATCTAAAAATTTATACGAGAAAGTACAAAAACTATCGCAATACCGCTACATATAGTAATTTGCATGAATAACTTTCTCCCTCATCTCCGTAAACATACTGTATACTCCACGATAGCAATAAAAAATATAGTTTGGAGGAACACTGAATGAACAGTATTGTGGTCTGGAGATTGTTTGGATTATATCGTCATGAAGAGGGTCATTTGAATAATGCTAAAAACCGCATAATTGAGGGCGAACACACTAAATATGCAACTTCCACAAATGTACTCTAAACGTGCTGTTAAACACTCCCAATTATAAAATTAAGAAACATTTCTGAGGGTGAGAAAATTCCATCTCGAAAAAAACTCGAGGATGAATGCTAAATGAGCTAATACCTAGGATGAAATCGATTCCCATGTAAAGCAGGCTTACATTTGAGGGTTTTAAGCTCAAAGAGTTTCGTTTTATTAGGGACGTGAAAAAAAACTTGGTAATATAGAGAAAAAACGGATTTTTTTTTTTTCGTATGGATTGGGCTTTAAAGTGGCAACTTGTATTCAATGATCATATATGATATGTGGAATATTTTTGCCTTACCATGGTTCGTGATATCATTATCTGTATTTACAAAGGTAAACTCACTCGGAAAGGCAATAAGCTGTTTAAAAGAAAGTCATATATTTATTTCAGGAAAAGCTAAATACATAGCCCTACATATGTATATTGTTTACAAACATTACTTGGTTCCTTATAAACGCAGTTTTATTGTTCATTTATCTTTCTATCTATTTCCAAAAGCCTCAATCTCGTTCGGAGTGGCCACAAACCAATCGCCTCCACGTCGCCCTATTCCCTGCCATTTCACTGCCCTGCTCCCAAATCACCCCTCTCTCATATACCTCTCCACTCTATCCCTCCATCTTATCCTCGGCCTCCCCCTCCCAATCCCTCCTCCACCTCACTCACATACATTCTCTTCGTCAGTCTTTCATCCTCCATCCTCAGCACATGGCCAAACCACCTCAGTGTATTCCACCTAACGCATCCTATCACATCCAAATCCACACCACAACGCTCCTTTATATCCTCATTTGTCAGCCTGTCTCTCCATGTGACTCCACAGGCTCCTGTTAAATAACTCATTTCCACTGTTCTCACTCTTGACTTGTGTCCTTCCAATAACGTCCATGCTTCGCTTCTGTACGTTAGAGTTGGTATCACAATACTGTCATGTAGTAACTTTTTCACTTCCATGCTCACTTCCCTGTTTCTTATCACTGCTTTCAAAAAACCAGAAACCTTTCTTCCCTCCTGTACCCTTTCAAGCACCTCACCCTCCAAACCTCCATCCTTACTCATCACTACGCAAGTACTTAAACGTACTCACATTTTCCAGTTCCTCGCCATCCAACCTCGCTGTACATTCGCTGACTTCATCACTCTCAAAGATCACTCTACTCTTCCCTACATTCACCTTTAGATACCGTTTCTTAGACACTCTCACAAACTCATCCACCAAGCCTTGCAGCTCCTCTTCGTCTTCACGTAACAACACAGTATCATCTGTAAACAACAATACAGAGAGTTTCCAAAGACTGCCCTCTCTAACCAGGGCTACTCCAATATCCACTACCCTACCTTGTACCTCTTTTATTACCCCATTCATGTACAGATTGAACAACCATGGAGACACGACACATCCCTGTTTCAACCCAACCTTCAAAGAGAAAAATTCACTCAGTTCACCATCCACATGCACTGCATCCTTAGCACTATTATAAATACTCTTCACAGCATTCAACAACTTTCCATCTACTCCATATATTCTTAATACTTTCCACAATCCTTGTCTATCCACCATGTCATATGTTTTCTCCAAATCGCTGAAAGCCGCATACAACTTCTTTCTCTTCTCTAGAAACTTTTCCACTAAAGATCTAAGAATGAATATCTGATCTACACAACCTCTTCCCTTCCTAAAGCCTCCCTGTTCTTCTCCAACTAATTCCTCTGTTCTTTCTCTAACTCTGTCAATAAGTATCCTACCATACACTTTTCCTATTATACTAAGAAGACAAATGCCCCTATGATTACCACACACTTCTTTTTTCCCTTTTCCTTTGTACAAGGGAATCATTATACCTGACTTCCAATCCTCCAGGACTCTATCTTCCTCCCAGGCCCATCTCCATATCTTCCACAACCATTCTACTACTATCTCTCCCCCATGCTTCAGCATTTCACCACACACTCCATCAATTCCTGGCGCTTTCCCCAGTTTAACTCTCTTCATTGCTTTCACAACTCTCCTACTGATTTCTTCCCGTCTTCTCACCTCCCTCCTTCTCGCAGCCATTCCCCGGCCACTTATACTTATACTCGCATTACTTCCGTCCTCTATGTTCGACAATTCCTTAAAGTGTTCTCTCCATCTGCTCACTTTTTCTCTCTTCTCCACTAGTAATGTACCATTTTTTATCTTTCACTCCCCGGCTAACTTCATTTCCACCCTGTCTTACTCTCTTGACCTCTTTCCAGAACATTTTCTTACAGTCCCTCCACTTTACACTCAAATTCCTTCCAAATTCCTCATCCACTCTCTTCTTACTCTCTCTTACTAATCTTTTCACCTCTCTCTTTCTTTTTACATATAACTCTCTCCTCCGGCTCTACACTTCTTCTATGCCCTTACTTCTCATCCATTCATTGTATGCTTTCCTCTTTTGTGCCCCAGCCTGTCTCACCTATTCATTCCACCACGCTGTTCCTTGCACATCCCTCCGTCTTCTCTTCATCCCACACACCACATCACATGCTGCACGAATTTCTTCTGTGAATATCCTGCACACACCTTCCACGTCCCCCATCTGCTACAATTCATATTTGCCCAATCGTTCCTCCACCTCTCTCTTATATTCTGCCTTTTTTTCATCCTCTTGTAACCTCTCCACTCTCCTTGCAAATACTCCTTCTTCCCGTCTTTCCCTTCTTCTATTTCTCCATCTTATTTGGATCTTGATTCTGGCCGCCACCAAGTAGTGGTCAGAAAGTTCACTCCCCCAACCTCTATAAGCTCTTGCATCCATTGCACATCTTCGCATCCTATCATCCACATCCTTTCTCCGGTCCTGGGTCGTCATCTTTTGGTCAGTCTTTGTCTGATGCTTTTTGTTTGTCTTTTTAGTTAGTTGTTTTCGGTTGAGGGGAACTAACCCTCCGCCAACATTTTAAGTCGCCTTTTACGACGAGCAGTTATACTGAAGGAGTATTCTTGAAAAAAAAAAAAAAAAAAAATACCTCATGGGGTCTAAAAAAAAATCAGGTTCCCGGAGGCTCGTCCTGAACTGTTGTGTCTGCCGTACTGAGATAAACTGGATTTATAATTTCCGGTGAGTTTATTTGCTTCACTATAGCCTTGACTACACGGATATAATGTAATTCCAAAGATGAACTAGTTAAAGCTGATAGAATTCTCTTTGTGGATCGTTTAAAACTAATGTACTGGAGTGATGGCTGTATAAATGTATTCTTGGGCGAAATAGCTAAATATGCAACTTCCACAAGTGTACAGAAAACTGATTGGAAAATACACTTAAATTTTATCAAAACTCAGAAGACACGAGGGAAAAAAAAAATCACATTTTTGATGTGTAAATAGAGGTGAACTGTGAGAGCTGAAGAACAATAATTCTCAAATGATGTTGTTCTCACTGAAATAAACGAGAAATATCGATTGAGTTCTTTTCTACCTGCAGTACAAGCACTTTAAAATTGCATACTGATCTGTTGTGTCTGCCGTGTTGAGATTAACTGGATTTATAATTTCCGATGAGTTTATTTGTTTCACTATAGCCTTTACAACACGGATATATAGTGCATGACTACCAAAAATCCAGGTTGACGAGACACTGAATGAACTCTGTTATTGTCGTCTGGAGATTGTTTAGATTTTTAGGTAATGAAGATGGTCATGTGAATGATGGCTGTATAAACGCATTCTTGGGCGAAATCGCTAAATTTGCAACTTCCACAAATGTATACAAAATTGAATAGGAAAAACTAATAATTATTACAAAAACTCAGAAGATATTCATGTATTTCGAATCGTCAGGGACCTGAAAACAATTTGGTAATTTAGAGATATAACGGATGTTTGTTTTTTATGCACCGATCGGCCTTTAAAGTATCATCTTGAATCTAATGATCAAATATGAAATGTGAAATATTTTTCCATTATCATGATTCGTCTGATATCATTATCTATATTCATAAAGGTAAATTCAAACAGAAAGGCAATTTAATGTTAAAAGAAATTCGTATATATATTATCACATACATTATCAGGAAAAACTAAATACCGATCCCTACTGATATATAAAATTGATAAAAACTACTTGGTTCCTCATATACGCTGTTTTATTCTTCATGAAGGATCTAAAAAAAAAAAAAAATACAGGTTCTATGAGACTCACAATCAACTGCTGTGTCTGTCGTTTTGAGATTAACTGGATTTTTAAATTCCGATGAGTCTATTTGCTTTATTTTAGCCTTGACTACACGTATAAGGTACTTCGAAAGTTGACCTAGTTGCGGCTGATGGAATTCTCATTGGAGGTCATTTAAAACTATTGTACTTGAGTGATGGCTGTATAAACTTATTCTTGGGCGAAATCGATAAATATGCAAATTCCAAGGGTTTACACAAAATTGATTGGGACACACAAATAATTATTTCAAAAACATAGACACTTTTGTGTTTTAAAAAATCACATTAAAAAAACATATAACAAGAAATCGAGTGACGTAAAGAGAACTGAAATCTGAGAGTTAAAGAACAATAATTTTCAATTGATGTTGTCACAGAAATAAGCCAGAAACTTCGATTAAGTATTCTTTTTTACCTGCTCTAGAAGAACTTCAAAATTGCATATATCTTCCTGATTGAATGGAGAGAGAGAAAGAGAGACAGAGATGAGAGACAGAGAGAGAGAGAGAGAGAGAGAGAGAGAGAGAATATTTGCACAGAGTGACGGTTCGTGTTCAATCATTTGCCACATTTCCTTATGTAAAATTTCTCAAAACTTATACCTAAGGAGATGGAATATTGATAAGCTTTTAACTCTCATCTATAAAATTATACGAGAAAATACAAACACTCTCGCGATACCGAGGTATGTAATAAATTACCATTTATAACTTTATTTCTCATCTCCATAGACAGTCTGTAAACTGCATGACAGCTAATATATATATATATATATATATATATATATATATATATATATATATATATATATATATATATATATATATATATATATATATATATATATATATATAGGTTGAAAGAACAATGAACGATATATATATATATATATATATATATATATATATATATATATATATATATAGGTTGACGGGACACTGAATGAACTCTATTAATGACGTCTGGAGATTATTAGAATTTTTACATCATGAAGAGGGTCATGTGAGTCATGCTAAAAACTACATAATTGAAGGTGAAAACACAAAATATGCAACTTCCACTAACGCACTCTAAACTAGCTGTTAAATACTCCCAATTGTATCTGAAATTAGGAATACAAATCTGGAGTTGAGATAATTTCGTCTCGATAAAAACGTTAGTTTGAAGGCTAAATGAGATAATACGTAGGATGAAAGCGTTTTACTTGTATAGGAGGCTACAATTTGAGAGCTTTAAGCCCAGAGAGTTTCGTTTCGTTGGGGAAGTGAGAACAACTGTGTAATTTAGAGATAAATCGGATGTTTTTTTTTTTTTTTCTGCATAGATAGTGCTTTAAATTGGCATTTGGAGCTTAGTGATCAAATAGGAAATTTGGAATATTTTTGCAGTATGACGGTTCATGTGATATAATTATTCATATTCACCAAGGTTAAATGACTACGAAAGGCAACAAATCGTTCAGAAAAAACTAGCATACAAATAGATTATAACATATACATTATCAAGAAAAATTTAATGCGTAGCCGTACTGAGATATAAAATTGGTAAACATTACTTGGTTCCTCATATCTGCAGTTTTAATGTTCATGATGGGTCTAAAAAAAAATCAGGTTGCAGGACCGTTGACCTAAGCTGTTTGTGTTCCGTGTTGAGATTAACTGTGAATTTTTTTTCCGATTAGTCAATTGGCTTTTTTTATTTTTCTCTCCGAGACTTCAGGGATGAAAGGTAGTTCCAATTGGGACCTAATTTCGGTTGATAGCATCCGCTTTTCGGATAGTTCAAAACTTTTACAGGAGTGATTGCAGTATAAACTTTTTAGTGGAAATCGCTAAACATGCAACTTTCATAATTTTTTCTCTTAATTGACTGCGAAACGATCTGATTTATTTCCAAAACTCAAAAGACATTTCTCTACTATACTACTATATACCGAGGCTCCTTCCCCCAAGGAAAGGGAGGTAGCCGAGACAGAACAACACACTCCCCATTTACTCATCCATTCAAACACATTCATTCGCATCTTAGCCCCAAAGGGGAGAACGGACAGATCCTCACCGCACCACACCGCACAAGGGTCAACTGTGCGATGCAATCAGTGACATCCGCAGCAGGGCCCGACAGCAGAACTGGTTTACCCCTGCCACATCATAACTGACCCATCCCCTTACCCGCACCTGACCTGACTAGCTGATCAGACCAAATGCGAGAGAATATCCCCTCAGGTCTGCGTCATCACTTATTCATCCACAATTTCTCTCCATTTATTTCTGTCACACTCAGCCACTCTTCCTTGCTCAACAGACATCCCTCTCGCATCCAGCGCTCTCTTCACTTCTTCATCTATTCTTCCATCCACAGCAACATGTGACCCTAGATATTTAAAACACTCTACCTCCTCAAGCAACTCGCCATTCAAAGCTATACTCATCCTCCTACCATCTACCAACCTCGTACACTTCATCACTTTACTCTTATTCTCATTTGCTTTCAATTTCCTCCTTTCACACACCTTTACAAACTCCTCTACCAACTGTCTCAGTCTCTCCTCTGAATCAGCCACCACTGCAGTATCATCTGCAAACAGCAACTGCTTCAGATTCCACTCTCCACCATCAACATTCACCAGACTCAGACCTCCACCTAAAACTCTTGCATTCACCTCCCTTAAAACACCATCCATGTAAATATTAAACAACCAAGGCAACATCACACATCCCTGTCGCAGCCCCACTCTCACGGGTAACCAATCACTTACAGCATTTCCCACTCTTACACACGCTCTACTATTTACATAAAAACTTTTCACCCCTTTTAGTAACATACCATGAAGTCCATACAATCTTAAAACAGTCCACAAAGGCTCCCTATCAATTCTATCATACGCTTTCTCTAAATCCATAAATGCCCAAAACACATCCTTGCCTTTCGCTAAATACTTTTCACACACTTGCCTCACAGCAAACACCCGATCCATGCATCCCCTCACTCTCCTAAAGCCACACTGCTCCTCACAAATCACTCCCTCTCTACCCTCTCTAACTCTTATAATTAACATTCTCCCATACACCTTACCTACAACACTCGACAGACTTATACCCCTAAAGCTAGTACATTCATACTTATCACCCTTGCCTTTATACAACGGGACCACACAAGCACTTGCCCAGTCAAATGGCACCATACCTTTCACAAAGCACACATTCAACAATTTTACTAACCAGTCAACAATAGTCATTCCACCACCCTTCAGGCATTCCACAGCACACCCATCCATACTTGCAGCTTTCCCTGTTTTCATCTCCTTTACTGCCTTCTCCACTTCCTCCTTCATGATCAAAGAATCATTCAACTCTCTCAACATATTTATTCTTTGCATTCTTCCATCCGAGATCATCTCAGCCACCCTTTCCTCCTGTACATTTAACAATCTTTCAAAATACTCTGCCCATCTCTTCCTTACTGCATCCATCTCAATTAACATCCTTCCATCCTCAGCTTTTACTCGTACTTCCTTCCCAGACTCTCCCTTTCGCACCCTTTTCACCTCCTTCCAAAATATTTTCTTATTCTGTTGGAAATTCTCTGACATTTCTGAAGGTAAAAAAAAAAAAAAAAAAAAAAAAAAAATTAAATGTAATATAACCAAAAAATCGATTGCCGTTTAAAAATAGCTGGCATATGAGGGTTAAAGAACAATAGGTTTGAACTGATTTAGTGGTCACCGAAACAAGCGAGAAACTTCGAATGAGTATTCTTTTTTTTATGTGAATTAGATGCACTATAAAATTACAATCGAGCCTCCTGATTAAATGTTAAGAACAAAACAATATTCGAACATCATAAACGTTCCTTTTGCAACATAAACTATTTTTCATTAGGTAAAATTTGTTAAAACTGAAACATCCTGAGATACAATATTGATGAACATTTCACTCTCATTTACAATTTTATACGGGAAAGTACAAACACTATTGCGATACCGAAATATATAGTTAATCAACAATTATAATTTTATTCCTTATCTACATAGACATATAGTGTTTGACAACAACAAAAAAATGCAGATTGACAGAATACTGAATGAAAATTAATGTCGTCTGGAGATTGATTGGATTTTATCTTCTTTATTTGAGTGATGCTTAAAATCGCATAATTGCGGGCGAAAACCCTAAATATGCAATTTCAACAGATGCTCTTTAAACTAGCTGTTACACGCCCACAATTGTATCCGAAATTCAGAAAACATTTCGGGGAGTGAGAAAATTGCGTCTCGAGAAAAACATGAGAAAGAAGCCTAAATGAGGTTCCGAAACACGTAGGAAGAAATCGATTCACAAGTAAAGAAAGCTGCTATTTGGGATTTTAAGCCCAAACAGTTTCGTTTCATTAGGGACTCGAAAACACCTCGGAAATTTAGAGAAAAAACGGTTTATTTATGCACTGCAAAACTAGGGCTTTAAAGTGGCATCTTCAGCCCAGTGTTCAAATATAAAATATGGATTACTGTCGCAGTTCGTGTGATACCATTATCCATATTTATCAAAGTATATTGACTCCGACATGAAAGTAGTCGTTTACAAGAAAATCGTTTTTTCATTATCACATATCCATACAATTTATAAACATTTCTAAATAGTTTTATTGTTCATGATTGGTCTAAAAAAATCAGGTTGCAGAAGCTTACACCGGGGTTGTTGTGTATTTCGTTTTGAGATTAACAGGATTTTTAAATTCCGATGTCTTTTTTTTTTTCTTCCCAAACACTTCAGGGATAAAACGTAGTTCTAACTGTGAACTACTTTCAGCTGATACCATCCGCCCTGGGGGTGATATAAAACTGTTTTACTGGAGTGACCGCTGTATATACTTATTTCTCGTCGAAATAGCTAAATATGCAACTTGCACTAATGTACTCGAAATGGACAGCGAAACACACAGAATTACTTCCACAACCCAGAAGACGTTTCTGAGAGTCAAAAAACCTTATTTAGAAGACATGTAACAGGAAATCGATTGACACGTAAAGAGAGCTCGTTGTGAGTGTTTAAGAAGAATAAGTTTGAACTGATGTGGGGATCACCGAAGGAAGCGAGAAAGTTCGAGTGAGTGTTCTTTCTTATCTGTAGTAGATGCACTTTTAAATTACCATGAAACATCCTGAAAATGTAGAAAAAAAAATTGAATATTTCACATTAATAAGATTCCTGTTAAACCATAAGTCACATTTCCTTAGGTAATATTTTTCACAAATGATACTTCGTGAGCAGGGAAATTGGTGAACATTTGACTCTCATCTAAAAATTTATACGAGAAAGTATAAAAACTATCGCAATACCGCTACATATAGTAATTTCCATGAATAACTTTCTCCCTCATCTCCGTAAACATACTGTATATTCCATGATAGCAATAAAAAATATAGTTTGGAGGAACACTAAATGAACAGTATTGTGGTCTGGAGATTGTTTGGATTATGTCGTTATGAAGAGGGTCATTTGAATGATGTAAAAAAACGCATAATTTTGGGCGAACACACTAAATATGTAACTTCCACAAATGTACTCTAAACGTGCTGTTAAACACTCCCAATTATAAATTTCAGAAACATTTCTGAGGGTGAGATTATTCCGTCTCTAAAAAAAACTCGATAAAAGCTAAATGAGCTAATACCTAGGATGAAATCGATTCACATGTAAAGCAAGCTTCCATTTGAGGGTTTTAAGCTCAAATAGTTTCGTTTCAATAGGGACGTGAAAAAAACTTGGTAATATAGAGATAAAACTGTTTTTTTTTTTTTTCGTATGGATTGGACTTTAAAGTAGCATCTTGTATCTAATTATCATATATGAAATGTGGAATATTTTTGCCTTCTCATGGTTCGTGTGATATCATTATCTGTATTTACAAAGGTAAACTCACTCGGAAAGACAATAAACTGTTTAAAAGAAAGTCATATATTTATTTCAGGAAAAGCTAAATACATAGCCCTACATATATATATTGTTTATAAACATTACTTGGTTCCTTATAAACGCAGTTTTATTGTTCATCTATCTATCTATCTATCTATTTCCAAACGCCCCAGTCCCGTTCGGGATGGCCACAAACAAATCGCCTCCACGTCGCCCTATCCCTCGCCATTTCACTGCCCTGCTCCCAGCTCACCCCTCTCTCATATATCTCTCCACTCCATCCCTCCATCTTATCCTCGGCCTCCCCCTCCCTATCCCCCCTCCACCTCACTCACATACACTCTCTTCGTCAGTCTTTCATCCTCCATCCTCTCCACATGGCCAATCCACCCCAGTGTATTCCACCTAACGCATCCTATTACATCCACATCCACACCACAACGCTCCTTTATATCCTCATTTGTCAGCCTGTCTCTCCATGTGACTCCACAGGCTCCTCTTAAATAACTCATTTCCACTGCTCTCACTCTTGACTTGTGTCCATCCAACAACGTCCATGCTTCGCTTCTATACGTTAGAGTTGGTATCACAATACTGTTAATAGTAACTTTTTCACTTCCATGCTCACTTCCCTGTTTCTTATCACTGCTTTCAAGAAACCAGAAACCTCTCTTCCCTGCTGTACCCTTTCAAGCACCTCACCCTCCAAACCTCCATCCTTACTCATCACTACCCAAGTAAGTACTTGGGAACATCTTCCAGTTCCTCGCCATCCAACCTCGCCATACTTTCACTGACTTCACCTCTCTCAAAGACCATCACTCTACTCTTCCTTACATTCACCTTTAGATTCCGTTTCTTACACACTCTCCCAGACTCATCCACCAAGCATTGCAGCTCCCCTTCGTCTTCACTCAACAACGCAGTATCATCTGCAAACAACAGTACAGGGAGTTTCCAAACACTACCCTCTAACCAGGGCTACTCCAACATCCAGTACCCTACCTTGTACCGCTTTTATTACCCCATCCATGTAAAGATTGAACAACCATGGAGACATGACACATCCCTGTTTCAACCCAACCTTCAAAGAGAAATATTCACTCAGTTCACCATCCACATGCACTGCATCCTTAGCACTATTACTCATACTCTTCACAGCATTCAACATCTTCCCATCTACTCCATATATTCTTAATACTTTCCACAATCCTTGTCTATCCACCCTGTCATATGTTTTCTCCAAATCGCTGAAAGCCGCATACAACGTCTTTCTCTTCTCTAGAAACTTTTCCACTAAAGATCTAAGAATGAATATCTGATCTACACAACCTCTTCCCTTCCTAAAGCCTCCCTGTTCTTCTCCAACTAATTCCTCTGTTCTTTCTCTAACTCTGTCAATAAGTATCCTACCATACACTTTTCCTATTATACAAAGAAGATAAATGCCTCTATGATTACCACACACTTCTTTTTCCCCTTTCCCTTTGTACAAGGGAATAATTATACCAGACTTCCAATCGTCCGGGACTCTACCTTCCTCCCAGGCCCATCTGCACATCTTCCACAACCATTCTACTACTATCTCTCCCCCATGCTTCAGCATTTCACCACACACTCCATCAATTCCTGGGGCTTTCCCCAGTTTAATTTTATTCATTGCTTTCACAACTTCTCTCCTACTGATTTCTTCCCATCTTCTCACCTCCCTCCTTCTCCCAGCCATTCCCCAGCCACACTATACTCGCATTACTTCCATCCTCTATGTTCGACAATTGCTTAAAGTGTTCTCTCCATCTGCTCACTTTTTCTCTCTTCACTAGTAATCTACCATTTTTTATCTTTCGCTCCCCTGCTAACTTCACTTCCACCCTGTCTTACTCTATTCACCTCTTTCTAGAACATTTTCTTACAGTCCCTCCACTTTACATTCAAATTCCTTCCAAATTCCTCATCCACTCTCTTCTTACTCTCTCTTACTAATCTTTTCACTTCTCTTTTTCTTTCTACATATAACTCTCTCCTCCGCCTCTCTACTTCTTCCACGGCTCCTACTTCTCATCTATTCATTGTATGCTTTCCTCTTTTGTGCCCCAGCCTGTCTCACCTCTGCATTCCACCACGCTGTTCCTTGCACATCCCTCCGTCTTCTCTTCATCCCACACACCACATCACATGCTGCACGAATTTCTTCTGTGAATATCCTGCACACATCTTCCACGTCCCTCATCTGCTACAATTCATATTTGCCCAATCGTTCCTCCACTTCTCTCTTATATTCTGCCTTTTCTTTTTCTCATCCTCTTGCAACCTCTCCACTCTCCTTGCAAATACTCCTTCTTCCCGTCTTTCTCTTCTTCTATTTCTCCATCTTATTTGGATCTTGATTCTGGCCGCCACCAAGTAGTGGTCAGAAAGTCCACTCCCCCAACCTCTATAAGCTCTTGCATCCATTACACATCTTCGCATCCTATCATCCATGTCCTTTGTCCGGACCTGGGTCGTCATCTTTTGGTCAGTCCTTGTCCGAGGCTTTTTGTTTGTCTTTTTAGTTAGTTGTTTTCCAGGGAGGGGAACTAACCCTCCGCCAACATTTTAAGTCGCCTTTTACGACAAGCAGGGATACTGGGGGAGTATTCTTGAAAAAAAAAAAAATAATACCCCAGGGGGTCTAAAAAAAATCAGGTTCCTGGAGGCTCGTCCTGATCTGCTGTGTCTGCCGTGTTGAGATTAACTGGATTTCTAATTTCCGATGAGTTTATTTGCTTCACTATAGCCTTGACTACACGGATATAATGTAATTCCAAAGTTGAACTAGTTAAGCTGATAGAATTCTCTTTGTGGATCGTTTAAAACTAATGTACTGGATTGATGGTTGTATAAATGTATTCTTGGGCGAAGTAGCTAAATATGCAACTTTCACAAGTGTACACAAAACTGATTGGGAAATACACCTAATTATTATCAAAACTCAGAAGACACTTCTGAGGGTAAAAAAAAAAAATCACATTTAAGAAACTTACAAGAAATCCATTGATGTGTAAACAGAGGTGAACTCTGAGAGCTGAAGAACAATAATTCTCAAATGATGTTGTTCTCACCGAAATAAGCGAGAAATATCGATTGAGTGTTCTTTTTTACCTGCAGTACAAGCACTTTAAAATTGCCTACTGATGAGCTTTTGACTCCCATCTATAAATTTATATGAGATAAAACAAATACTATCGCGATATCAAGATATATAATGAATTACACTTTATAACTTTATTTCTTTTATCAGTAGATATATAGTGCATGACAACTACCAAAAATGCAGGTTGACGAGACACTGAATGAACTATGTTATTGTCTTCTGGAGATTGTTTAGATTTTTACGTAATGAAGAGGGTCATGTGAATGATGCTAAAAACCGCAGATTTGAAGGCGAAAACACTAAATATGCAACTTCCACATATGAACTCAAAACTTGCTACTAGACACTCTCAATTGTATCTAAAATTCAGAAAACATGTCTGGGTGTGAGAAAATTCCGTCTCGATAAAAACATGAGTTTGAAGGCTGAATGAGGTAATACGTCGGATGAAATCGATTCTCATGTAAAGAAGGCTGCCATTTGAGGGTTTTAAGCCCAAAGAGTTTCGTTTCACTAGGGACTTGAAAACTTTTGTGATTTAGAGGTTAATCGGATGTTTGTTTTTCTGCATGGATAAAGCTTTCAGTTGGCATCTTGAGCTTTGTGATCAAATATGAAATGTGGAATATTTTTGCAGTATGACGGTTCGTGTGATATCCTTATCAATATTTCCGAAGGTAATATCACTACGAAAGGCAATAAATCGTTTCCAAGAAAATCGCATATATATTATCACATATACATTATCAGAAAAAACTAGATGCAGAGCCGTACTGAGATGTAAATTTAATAAACATTACTTGGTTCCTCATATACGGTTCATGATGGGTCTAACAAAAATCAGGTTGCAGGAGCGTTGACCTGAGCTGTTTGTCTTCCGTGTTGAGATTAACTGTACTGTACTATTAATTCCCGATATGTCTATTGTTTTTTTTTTTTTTTTCGCTGACACGTCAGGGATGAAAGGTAGTTCCAATTGGGATCAAGTTGCTTTTTGGATAGTTGAAAACATTTACATGAGCGATGGCAGATTAACTTCTTTTTGGTGGAATTCATTAAATATGCAATTTACATATTTTTTTTTCTCTAAACTGACTGCGAAGCATCGTAATTTGTTTTCAAAACCCAAAAGATATTTCTGATGGTGCAAAAATATTTATATCATTTTTAGATAAAATACAACAAAAAGTCGAATGACACGTAGAGAGAGCTGGCATATGAGGGTTAAAGAACAATAGGTTTGAACTGATTTTGGGGTAACCGAAACAAGCGAGAAACTTCGAATGAGTATTCTTTTTTTATTTGCAGTAGAAACACTATAAAATTACAATCGAGTCTCCTGATTAAATGTTAAGAAAAAAAAAATATTCACACATTATAAACGTTTCTGTTCCAACATCAGCTATTTTTCATTAGGTAAAATTTCTTAAAACTGATATCTCCTGAGATGGAATATTGATGAGCTCTTCACAGTCATTTATAAACTTATACTGGGAAGTACATACACTATTGCGATACGGAAATACCTTATATCAATAGGCATATAGTGCTTAACAACTACAAACAAATGCAGGTTGACGGAACACTGAATGAACTCAATTAATGTCGTCTGGAGATTGGATTTTATCCTTATGAAATGGGTTATTTAACTGATGCTGAAAATCGCATAATTGAGGGCGAAAACCCTGAATATGCAATTTATACAAATACACTTTAAACTACCTGTTAAACACACACAATTGTATCTAAAATTCAGAAAAAATTTCGGAGAGTGAGAAAATTCCGTCTCGAAAAACATGACTAAGAAGGCTAAATGAGGTAATACGTAGGACGAAATAGACTCACAGGTAAAGAAAGCTGCCATTGAGGATTTTAAGCCCAAAGAGTTTCGTATCATTAGGACTTGAAAACACCTTGGAAATTTAGAGAAAAAAGGTTTATTTTTATCTGCAAAACTAGGGCTTGAAAGTGAAATCTTCAGGCTAGTGATCAAATATAAAATATGGATTATTTTCGCAGTTCGTGTGATACCATTTTCCATATTTACCAAGGTATAATGACTACGAAAGGAAATTAGTCATAAGATAATCGTTTTTTCATTGATTATCTCATATCCATACAATTTATAAACATTTCTTCTTTGTTTACATGCACAGTATTATTGTTCAAGATGGGTCTAAAAAAATCAGGTTGCAGGCGCTTAGACCGGGGTTGTTGTGTCTTTCGTCTTGAGATTAACTGAATGTTTAATTTCCGTTGTCTTTTTTTTTTTTTTTTTTTTTTTATAATTCTTACTCGCCAACACTTCACGAATAAAAAGCAGTTCCAATTGTGAAATCCTCTCGGCTGATCGCATCCGCCCTGAGGGTTGGATGAAACTGTTTTACTGAAGTGACAGCTGTATATACTAATTTTTCGTCGGAAACGCCATACATGCAACCTGCACTAATGTACTCTAAATTTAAAGCGAAACACAGAATTACTTCCACAACCCAGATTACGTTTCTGAGTAAAAAAAAAATCTTATTTAGAAAACATATAACAAGAAATCGATTGACACGTAAAGAGAGCTGACATGTGAGTGTTTAAGATGATTAAGTTTGAACTGATGTTGGGATCACCGATGCAAGCGAGAAAGTTCGAGTGAGTGTTCTTTCTTATCTGTAGTAGAAGCACTTTTAAATTACCATGAAACATCCTGACAATGTAGAAAAAAAAAAAAAATATTTCACATTAAGAAGGTTCGTGTTAAACCATGTCACATTTCCTTAGGAAAAATTTCTCACTAATGATACTTCTTGAGCATGAAAATTGATGAGCATTTGACTCTCATCTAAAAATATGTACGAGAAAGTACTAAAACTATCGGAATAACGCAATATATAGTAATTTCCATGTATAACTTTCTCCCTCATCTCCGTAGACATACTGTATACTGCATAACAGCAATAAAAAATATAGTTTGAAGGAACACTGAATGAATAGTATTGTCGTCTGGAGATTGTTTGGATTTTATCGTTATGAAGAGGGTCATTTAAATGATGCTAAAAACCGGATAATTGAGGGCGAATACAATAAATATGCAACTTCCACAAATGTACTCTAAAGGAGCTGTTAAACACCCCCAATTATAAAATTCAGAAAACATTTCTGGGAGTAAGAAAATTCCGTCTCGAGAAAAACGACTATGAAGGCTAAATGAGCTAACACGTAGGATGAAATCGATTCACATGTAAAGAAGGCTCCCATTTGAGGGTTTTAAGCTCAAAGAGTTTCGTTTCATTAGGGACGTGAAAACAACTGGGTAATATAGAAATAAAACTTTTTATTTTTTTGTCTCTAATGATCATATATAAAATGTAGAATATTTTTGCATTATCATAGATCGTTTTTTTTTTTTTTTATGCGAGGAAGAAGGAACTAAAGGCCATGAGCCAGCAGTAACAGTTCCCTCCAAGAGAAAAACAAAATACAATAGAGAGCCAAATTCAAGATCCGATCATTTCGAGATGCCTGGACACACTGCGTTTGAAAGAATGGAGATCATAGGCAGCAGGAAATACAGACAGAGGGAGACAGTTCCAGAGTTGACCTGTTGCATAAATGAAAGACTGGGATTAACGGTTAACTCTTGCATTAGAGAGTTGGACAGAAAAGGGATGAGAGTTTGCTGCCAGATGGGTGCTACGAGTCCGTCGTAGAGGTGGAGGAATGCAAGCAGACAGTTCAGAGGAGCAGTGACTATTAAAGTAGCGATAGAAAAGAGATAAAGATGCAACATTGCGGCGAAGAGACAGAGGTTGAAGGGAGTCAGTAAGAGGAGGAGAGTTAATGAGACGAAAAGCCTTTGACTCCACCCTATTGAGAAGAGCTGTATGTGGGGAGCCTCCCCTCACATAAGAGTTGTACTCCACACAGGGGTGGATAAAACCCCTGTATAGAGTCAACAATTGTGCAGGGGTAAAGAAAGAGCAGAGTCGGCTTAGCACACCCAATCTCTTGGAAGCAGATTTTACAAGAGATGTAATATGATCTTTCTAAGATAAGTCCCGAGTAAATGAAACCCCAAGCATGTTCAAAGATGATGCAGGATTAATCTGAATATTATTAAACATTAGTGGGTATACCTGTGGAAGATTTTGTCAGGTAGATAGGTGTAAGAACTGAGTCTTAGATGCATTAAAAACAACCATATTATTTTTACCCCAGTCAGAGATACAAGCCAAGTCAGACATTAGGTGTGCCATAGCCTCATCCCTTGTTTGTTGAAGTAACTGTTGAGATGGGCATTGCGGAAACCGAATGGAAAGGTGAAGGGTGGAGTTATCAGCATATGAGTGGATAGGGTTAGGTGTACAGCTTAGAAGATCAATGATGAATAAAAGGAAGAGAGTTCGTGATAGGACAGAGCCCTGAGGAACACCACTGTTGATAGATCTAGGAGAAGAACGGTGGCCGTCTACAACAGTGGCTATAGAACGACCAGAAAGGAAGATAGTGATGAAGGCACAGATAGAAGGATAGAAACCGTAGGAGGGCAGTTTGGAAATTAAAGATTTATGCCAGACTCGATCGAAAGCCTTTGAGATGTCAAGTGCAATGGCAAAGCACTCGCCAAAGTCCCGAAAGGAGGATGACCAGGAGTCTGAAAGGTAGGTGAAAAGATCGCCGGTGGAGCGTCCCTGATGGAACCCGTACTGACGATCAGAAAGAAGGTTGTGATAGGAAAGATGCCTTAAAATTTTTCTATTGAGAATTGACTCGAAAACTTTTGAAATACAGGACGTTAAAGCAATTGGATGATAGTTGGGGGGTTGGGAATGGTCACCCTTCTTTGGGACTGGCTGAATGAGAGCAAACTTCCAGCAAGAAGGAAAGGTACAAGTTGACAGACAAAGGCGAAGGAGTTGTTTGCCTAGGCAGGGTTAAGCACAGACGCACAGTTCTTGAGAACAACAGGAGGGACCCCATAAGGCCCATATGCCTTGTTAGTACTGAGGCCAGCAATGGAAGAAAATACATCAGCTGAAGAAATTTTAATGTCAGCCATGAGGAAGTCAGAGGGGGGGAGTGATGGAAGAACAGCACCGGAATCGTCTAAGGTGGAATTGGAGGAGAAAGTCTGTGTGAAGAGATCTGCTTTATCAGTAGAAGAAATAGCTACAGAACCATCAGAGTAGAAAAGAGGAGGGAAGGATGATGAGGTAAAGTTGTTAGAAAGGTTTTTGACAAGGTGCCAGAAGGAGCGGGAAGAATTCGAGTTGGAGAGTTGAGAGCATTTAGTACGGATGAAATTATTTTTAGCAGGGCAAAGAACAGACTTAGCACGATTCCGGGCAGAAACGTAAAGATGATGTGATTCAGGGGTGGGTTGGCTCCAGTGCCCTTTGAAGGCCCTCTCCTTGTTGCGGACAGCATTAGAACAAGCGTGATTAAACCAAGGCTTTCTTGCGTTAGTCAAAGGATATGAGAAAGGAATGTATGCTTCCATGCCCGAGAGAATAACCTCCGTAATATGCAAGGCACACTCAGATGGTTCACGGCCATGGAAGCAATAATCATTCCAGAGAAAATCAAAGTACTGCCTGAGGGCCTCCCGGTCTGCGGCTCCAAAATGCCACAGACGACGTTTCCCTGGAGGGTCCACAGGCCGTACCGGAGTGATAGGACAGGTTAAGGTGATAAGGTTGTGATCGGAGGAGCCCAATGGAGAGAAAAGATTAACAGAGTAAGCAGAAGGATTAGTTGTGAGGAAGAGGTCAAGTATGTTGGAGCTCTCTCCAAGGCGGTCAGGGATACGGGTAGGGTGTTGTACAAGCTGCTCTAGGTCATTAAGGATAGAAAAGATGTAGGCTTGTTCACCAGGTGGATCAGTGAAAGGAGAGGAGAGCCAAAGGTGGTGGTGAACATTGAAATCTCCTAGAATGGAGATTTCTGAGAAAGGAGAAATGGATAGAATGGGTTCCATCGGAGAAGTAAGATGGTCGAAGAATTTTTGATAGTCAGTAGAATTAGGGGATAAGTAAACAGCACAGATATATTTCGTCAGAGAATGACAGGAAAGCCGAAGCCAAAGTGTAGAGAATTCAGAAGAATCGAGTTCAGGAACACGAGAGCAAGATAAGTCGTTGTGTACATATACTCAACAGCCACCTATGGCTTTGAAATGAGTATAGAGAAAGTAGGAGGATAAAGAAAAGGGTTTGTTATCAGTTGCCTCAGACAGCTGAGTCTCAGTTAGAAAAAGAAGGTGAGGTTTAGAGGAGAGGTGGTGCTCAACAGAGCGAAAGTTAGAGGAAAGGGCCGCGGAATGTTGCAGAAATGAAGAAGTGAGTCAGACAGTGGTTCCAGGAACCTCGAGTCGTCACCAGGAGAGGGGCGGATGGTGGGGGCATTTATGGTCCCCTACCGGAACTCTGAGGCTTGGTGATGAGACGCCATAAGTACATTTTGGAAAAGGAAGTGTAGTGTGTACTGTGCATGTAGTTTGGTGTAGATAGTTAGAGAAATTTGTACTGGAGAGCATGCTGGCCTACTCTCTGTGTAACTGAGACACTGAAAAAGTTCAGCAAAGGGGGATGGTCAGGATCTAGTCCTGAGGGCTGATGAAACGGAAGCTCCAGCACTCCCTGACATCAGCTTTCCATCCACCTCGGGAGTACTGCCTTGCTCGACTGGTGCTACAGTCTACTCCTTGGATATCATTATCCATATTTATAAAGGTAAACTCACTCGGAAAGGCAATAAACTGTTTAAAAGAAAGTCGTATATTGATTATAACATATAAATGTTCAGGAAAAACTAAATACAGTAAGCATTACTTGGTTCCTTATAAACGCAGTTATATTGATCACGCTGTCTCTAAACAAAATCAGGTTCCAGGAGGCTCGTCCTGAACTGTTGTGTCTGCCGTGTTGAGATTAACTGGATTTCTAATATCCGATGAGTCTATTTCCTTCATCATAGCCTTGACCAAACGAATATAAGGTAATTCCAAAGTTGAACTAGTTACTGCTGATGGCATTCTCTTTGTGGATAGTTTAAAACTTATGTACTCTATAAACATATTCTTGGGCGAAATAGCTAAATATGCAGCTTCCACAAGTGTACACAAAATTAATTGGGAAAAACACCTAATCAATATCGAAACTCAGAAGACACTTCTCAGGGTAAAAAAAGGAAATCACACTTAAGAAACATATAACAAGAAATCCATTGATGTGTAAACAGAGGTGAACTCTGAGAGCTGAACAACAAAAATTCTCAATTGATGTTGTTGACACCGAAATAAGCGAAATATATCGATTGAGTATTCTTTTCTACCTGCAGTACAAGCACTTTAAAATTGCATACTGATGAGATTTTGATTCTCATCTATAAATTTATATGAGATAAAACAAATACTATCGCGATACCGAGATATATAATGAATTACCATTTATAAGTTTATTTCTTATTCCAGTAGATATATAGTGCATGACAGCTACCAATAATCCAGGTTGACGAGACACTGAATGAACTCTGTTATTGTCGTCTGGAGATTGTTCGGATTTTTACGTAATGAAGAGGGTCATGTGAGTGATGCTAGAAACAACAGAATTGACGGCGAAAACACCAAATATGCAAATTTAACATATGCACTCAAAACTAGCTACTAAACACTCCCAATTGTATCTAAAATTCAGAAAACATTTCCGGGGGTGAGAATATTCCGTCTCGATAAAAACATGAGTATGAATGCTGAATGAGGTAATACGTAGGATGAAATCGATTCACATGTAACGAAAGCTGCCATTTGTGAGTTTCAAGCCCAAAGAGTTCCGTTTCATTAGAGGCAAGAAAACAACTTGGTAATATAGAGATAAAAAGGATTTTTTTCTCTGCATGGATAGAACTCTAAATTGGCATTTTATGCCTAGTGATCAAAATATAAAATGTAGATTTTTTTTTTTCAGTTTGACGATTCGTGTGTTGCCATTATCCATATTTATCAAGGTTAACTCACTACCAGAGGCAATACATCGTTTCCAAGAAAATCGTATATATATTGATTATCAGAAATACATTATGAGGAAAAATTAAATGCATAGCCGTACTGAGATATAAAATTGATCAACATTACCTCGTTCCTTATATAGGCAGTTTTATTGTTCATGATGGGTCTAAAAGAATATTAGATTGAAGAGCTAAGACCGGTGTTTTTGTGTCCTTCCTCTTAAGATTAACTGAATGTTTTATTTCCGATGAATCTACTGGCTTTTTTTTATTCTTCTTCGCCCATACTTCAGGGATAAAAGGTAGTTCCAATTTTCAACTACTTTCGGATGATAGTATACGCCCTGGGAATAGTATAAAACTATTTTACTGGAGTGACGGCTCTATAAACTTATTTTTGTTGGAAATCGCTACATACTCAACTTCCATTAATGTGCTCTAAGTTGACAGCGAATCGCTCAGAATTACTTCCAAAACTCGGAAAAAGTTCCAAACCGTCAAAAAATCTGATTTCGAGAAAATGTAAAAGGAACTCGATTGACATGGAAAGAGAGCTGGCATGTGAGTGTTCAAAAACAATAAGTTTGAACAGATGTGATCACCTAAGCAAGAGATATAGTTCGTTGAGTTAGTGTTCTTTCTTATCTGTAGTAGAAGCATTTTAAAATTGCCATGAAACCTACTGGCTGAATATAGAAAAAAAAAAAAAAAAACATAATATTCCTGTTTATCAATTAGCCAAATTTCCTTTGGAAAAATTTCTCAGCACTGATACTTCTTGAGCAGGAAAATTGATGAGCTTTTGATTCTCATCGTTAATTTTAAACGAGAAAGTTCAAACACTATTGCAATACTGGGATATATACTAATTACCATGTATAACTTTATCCCTCATCTCCGTAGACATACAGTATACTGCATGACATATATATATATATATATATATATATATATATATATATATATATATATATATATATATATATATATATGAGGAAGGTCATCTGAATAATTCTGAAAACAGCACAATTGTGGGCGACGAAACTAAATATCAAACTTCAACAAATGCACTCTAAACTAACTGTTAAACACTCCGAATTGTATCAAAAAATAAAAAATAAAAATCTGAGGGTAAGAAAATTCTGTCTAGAGATAAAATTCGTAGGGTGAAATCGATTCACATTTAAAGAAGGCTTCCATTTTAGGGTTTCAAGCTCAAAGAGTTCCGATTCATTAGGGACGTGAGGACAAGTTCGTAATTCAGAGAAAAAGGTGCAAAGATAGTTCTTGAATGTGGCATGTTGTATCTAATGACCAAAAATGAGATGTGGATTACTTTTGCTGTATGACGGTTCGTGTGATATCATTATCCATATTGATAAAGGTAAAATCAATCTAAAAGGAAATTTAATGTTTAAAAGAAAGTCGTATATTTATTATCGCATTCGTTATCAGGAAAAACTAAATATATATCTCTACTAATATATACTATTTACAAACAATACTTGGTTCCTCATATACGCAGTTTTATTCTTCATGTTGCGTCTAAAAAAAATAATCCGGTTATAGAAGGGTAACTCTGAACTGCCGTGTCTGCCGTGTTGATATTAACTTGATTTTTAATTTAAGAACAGTCTATTTGCTTTTTTTTTTAGCCATGACTAGGATATACTGTAATTCCAAAGTTGAACTAGTTGTGGCTGAAAGCAGTATCCTTGGAAGTGATGGTTGTATGTACGTATTCATGGGCGAAATCGCGAAATATGACACTTTCACATGTGTACACTAAATTGATTGAGAAAAACAAATAATTATTACAAAAACTCAGAAGACATTTCTGTGATTAAAAAATAAACATTTAAGAAGCATATAACAAGAAATCGAGTGACATGTAAAGAGAACTGAAATCGGAGAGTTCAAAAACAATAAATTTCAATTGATGATGTCACCGAAATAAGCGAGAAATTTCGATTGATTTTTTTTTTTTACCTGCACTAGAAACACTTCAAAATTGGATATATCCTCCTGATTTAATGTAGAAAAAAAAAATAGAATATTTGCACATAGTTTTATTTCCTCTTACACCATATGCCGAATTTCCTTATGTAAAATTTCTCAAAACTTATACCTCATGAGATGGAATATTGATGAGCTGAATTTCATCTAAAAATTTATACGAGAAAGTACAAACACTACCGGGATTCCGGGATATATAATTAAATATCATTTATAACTTTATTTCTTATCTCCGTAGACATATAGCGCATGACCGCTACAAAAAACGCAGGTTGAGGGGACACTGAATGAACTCTATTAATGTCGTCTGGAGATTGTTTGGATTTTTATATAATAAAAAGAATCATGTGTGATGCTACAAACCACGTAATTGAACGCGAAAACACAAAATATGAAACTTCCACAAACTCACTCAAAACTATAGCTGTTAAATACCACCAATTGTATGCTAAAATTCTGAAAACATTACTGAAGGTGAGAAAATTACTTCTCGATAACAGCATTGGTATGAAGGCTAAATCATGCAATACGTTGGATGAAATCCATTCACACGTAAATAGGCTGCCATTAGAGGGTTTTAACCCAAAGAGTTTCTTTTCGTTAGGGACGTGAGGACAACTTGGTAATTTAGAGATTAATCGGATGTTTGTTTGTTTTTCTTCATGGATCAAACTTTTCATTGGCATCTTGAGCTTAGTGATCAAGTATGATATATGGAATTTTTTTGCAGTATGACGGTTCGCATGATATCATTATTCATATTTACCAAGGTTAATTCACTACGAAAGGCAATAAAAAGTTTCCAAGAAAATAAAATATATAATGATTATCACATCTACATTATCAGAAAAAACTAAATGCATAGCAGTACTGAGATATAAAATTTATAAACATTACTAGGTTCCTCAGGTAGGTTTTATTTTTCACGATGGGTCTAACAAAAATCAGGTTGCATGTGCGTTGACCTGAGCTGTTTGTCCAGCGTACTTTTAATTAAGGAAAAACTAAATACATATCCCTACTGATATATACTATTTATAAACATTTCTTGGTTCCTCATATATGTAGTTTTTTTCTTCATCATGGGTCTTAAAAAAAAAAAAAAACGGGTTTCAGGGGGCTTCCCCTGAACTGTTGTGTCTGCCATGTTGAGATTAGCTAGGTTTAAATTCCAATTAGCCTATTGGCTGATACCATTCGCCGTGGGAGTTAATAGCTATTGTACTGGAGTGATGGCTCTATAAACGCATTCTTGTGGGAAATCGCTAAATTTGCAACTTCCACAAATGTATGCAAAATTGATTAGGAAAAACTAATAATTATTACAAAAACTCAGAAGACATTCATGTCGGTATTTCGTTTCGTCAGGGACGTGAAAACAATTTGGTAATTTAGAGATAAAACGGGTTTGTTTTTTCTGCACCGATCGGGCTTTAAAGTATCATCTTGAATCTAATGATCAAATATGAAATGTGGAATATTTTTCCATTATCATGATTCGTCTGATATCATTATCCATATTTATAAAGGTAAATTCAAACGGAAAGGCAATTTAATGTTAAAAGAAATTCGTATATATATTATCACATACATTATCAGGAAAAACTAAATACCTATCCCTCCCGATATATAAAATTGATAAACACTACTTGGTTCCTCATATACGCTGTTTTATTCTTCATGATGGATCTTAAAAATACAGGTTCTAGGAGGCTCACAATCAACTGCTGTGTCTGTCGTTTTGATATTAACTGGATTTTTAAATTCCGATGAGTCTATTTGCTTTATTTTAGCCTTGACTACACGTATAAGGTACTTCGAAAGTTGAACTAGTTGCGGCTGATAGAATTCTCCTTGGGGGTCATATAAAACTATTGTACTTGAGTGATGGCTGTATAAACTTATTCTTGGGCGAAATCGATAAATATGTAAATTCCAAGGGTTTACATAAAATTGATTGGGACACACAAATAATTATTTGAAAAACTCAAAGACACTTCTGTGTTTTAAAAAATCACATTAAAGAACCATATAACAAGAAATCGAGTGACAAAGAGAACTGAAATCTGAGAGTTAAAAAATAATAATTTTCAATTGATGTTGCTGTCACCGAAATAAGCCAGAAACTTCGATTTTTTTTTTTTTACCTGCACTAGAAGAACTTCAAAATTGCATATATCCTCCTGATTGAATAGAGAGAGAGAGAGAGAGAGAGAGAGAGAGAGAGAGAGAGAGAGAGAGAGAGAATATTTGCACAGAGCACGGTTCGTGTTCAGTCATTTGCCACATTTCCTTATGTAAAATTTCTCAAAACTTATACCTAATGAGATGGAATATTGATGAGCTTTTGACTCTCATCTATAAAATTATACGAGAAAATACAAACACTCTCGCGATACCGAGGTATGTAATAAATTACCATTTATAACTTTATTCCTCATCTCCATAGACATACAGTGCATGACAGCTACAAAAAACGCTGGTTGACGGGACACTGAATGAACTCTATTAATGACGTCTAGAGATTGTTTGAATTTTTACATAATGAAGAGGGTCATGTGAGTCATGCTAAAATCTACATAATTAATGGTGAAAACACAAAATATGCAACTTCCACAAACGCACTCTAAACTAGCTGTTAAATACTCCCAATTGTATCTGAAATCAGGAAAACAAATCTGGAGATGAGATAATTTCGTCTCGATAAAAACGTTAGTTTGAAGGCTAAATGAGATAATACGTAGGATGAAAGCGTTTTACATGTATAGGAGGCTACCATCTGAGGGTTTTAAGCCTAAAGAGTTTCGGTTCGGTGGGGACGTGGGGACAACTTGGTAATTTAGAGATAAATCAGATTTTTTTTTTTCCTGCATGGATAGTGCTTTAAATTGTCATATTTAGCTTTGTGATCAAATGTGAAATGTGGAATATTTTTGCAGTATGACGGTTCATGTGATATAATTATTCATATTGACCAAGGTTAAATCACTACGAAAGGCAACAAATCGTTCAGAAAAAAACTAGCATACAAATTGATTATGACATATACATTATCAAGAAAAATTTAATGCGTAGCCGTACTGAGATATAGAATTGGTAAACATACTTGGTTCCTCATATCCGCAGTTTTAATGTTCATGATGGGTCTAAAAAAAATCAGGTTGCAGGACCGTTGACCTAAGCTGTTTGTGTTCCGTGTTGAGATTAACTGTGTATATTTTTTCCGATTAGTCTATTGGCTTTTTTTTTTTTTTTTTCCGAGACTTCAGGGATGAAAGGTAGTTCCAATTGGGATCTAAATTCGGCTGATAGCATCCCCTTTTGGGATAGTTCAAACCTTTTACAGGAGCGATTGCAGTATAAACTTTTTGGTGGAAATCGCTAAACATGCAACTTCTATAATTTTTCCTCTATTTGACTGCGAAACGATCTGATTTATTTCCAAAACTCAAAAGACATTTCTATACTATACTACTATATACCTAGGCTGCTTCCCCCAAGGAAAGGGAGGTAGCCGAGACAGAACAACACACTCCCCATTTACTCATCCATTCAAACACATTCATTCGTATCTTAGCCCTAAGGGGGAGAACGGACAGATTCTCACTGCACCACACCCCACAAGGATCAACTGAGCAATGCAATCAGTGACATCCGCAGCAGGGCCCGACAGCAGAACTGGTTTACCCCTGCCACATCATAACTGACCCATCCCTTTACCCGCACCTGACCTGACTAGCTGATCAGACCAAATGCGGGAGAATATCCCCTCAGGTCTACATCATCACTTATTCATTCACAATTTCTCTCCATTTATTTCTGTCACGCACAGCCACTCTTCATTGCTCAACAGACAACCCTCTCTCATCCAGCGCTCTCTTCACTTCTGCATCTATTCTTCCATCCACAGCAACATGTGACCCTAGATATTTAAAACACTCTACCTCCTCAAGCAACTCGCCTTTGAAAACTATAATCATCCCCCTTCCATCTACCAACCTCGTACACTTCATCACTTTACTCTTATTCTCATTAACTTTCAATTTCCTCCTTTCACACACCCTTACAAACTCCTTTACCAACTGTCTCAATCTCTCCTCTGAATCAACCACCAGTGCAGTATCATCTGCAAACAACAGCTGCTTCAGATTCCACTCTCCACCATCAACATTCACCAGACTCAGACCTTCACCTAAAACTCTTGCATTCATCTCCCTTAGAACACCATCCATGTAAATATTAAACAACCAAGGCGACATCACACATCCATGTCGCAGCCCCACTCTCACGGGAAACCACTCACTCACAGCATTTCTCACTCTTACACACGCTCTACTATTTACATAAAAACTTTTCATCCCTTTTAGTAACCTACCATGAAGTCCATACAATCTTAAAACAGTCCACAAAGGCTCCCTATCAATTCTATCATACGCTTTCTCTAAATCCATAAATGCCCAAAACACATCCTTGCCTTTCGCTAAATACTTTTCACACACTTGTCTCACAGCAAACACCTGATCCACGCATCCTCTCCCTCTCCAAAAGCCACACTGCTCCTCACCAATCACTCCCTCTGTACCCTCTCTAACTCTCATAATTAACACTCTACCATACACCTTACCTATAACACCCAACAGATTTATACCCCTAAAGCTAGTACATTCATACTTATCACCCTTGCCTTTATACAACGGGACACCACACAAGCACTTGCCCAGTCATTTGGCACCATACCTTTCACAAAGCACACATTCAACAATCTTACCAACCAGTCAACAATAGTCACTCCACCACCCTTCAGGCATTCCACAGCACACCCATCCATACCTGCAGCTTTCCCTGATTTCATCTCCTTTACTGCCTTCTCCACTTCCTCCTTCATGATCAAAGAATCATTCAACTCTTCCAACACATTTATTCCTTGCACTCTTCCATCCACAACAATCTCAGCCACCCTTTCCTCCTCTACATTTAACAGTCTTTCAAAATACTCTGCCCATCTCTTCCTTACTTCATCCATCTCAATTAACATCCTTCCATCCTCTGCTTTTACTCGTACTTCCTTCCCAGACTCTCCCTTTCGCACCTATTTCACCTCCTTTCAAAACATTTTCTTATTCTGTTGGAAATTCTCTCACATTTCTAAAGGTAAAAAAAAAAAAAAAAAAAAAAAACATTTAAATGTTATATAACCAAAAAATCGATTGGCGTTTAAAAAGAGCTGGCATATGAGGGTTAAAGAACAATAGGTTTGAACTGATTTAGGGGTCACCGAAACAAGCTAGAAACTTCCAATGAGTATTCTTTTTATAACCGCATTAGATGCACTATAAAATTACAATCGAGCCTCCTGATTAAATGTTAAGAACAAAACAATATTTGCACATCATAAACGTTCCTTTTGCAACATAGGCTATTTTTCATTATGTAAAATTTTTTAAAACTGAAACCTCCTGACATAGAATATTGATGAGCATTTCACTTTCATTTACAATTTTATACGGGAAAGTACAAACACTATTGCGATACCGAAATAAATAGTTAATCAACAATTATAATTTTATTCCTTATCTCCATAGACACATAGTGTTTGACAACACCAAAAAATGCAGATTGACAGAACAGTGAATGAAAATTAATGTCGTTTGGAGATTGATTGGATTTTATCTTCTTTATTTGAGTGAAGCTTAAAATCACATAATTGCGGGCGAAAACCCTAAAAAAAACAGTTTCAACAAATGCTATTTAAACTACCTGTTAAACACTAACAATTGTATCTGAAATTCAAAAAACATTTCGGAGAGTGAGAAAATTGCGTCTCGAGAAAAACATGAGAAAGAAGCCTAAATGAGGTGCCGAAATACGTAGGAAGAAATCGATTCACGGGTAAAGAAAGCTGCCAATTGAGGATTTTAAGTCCAAACAGTTTCGTTTCATTAGGGACTCGAAAACACCTCGGAAATTTAGAGAAAAAACGGTTTATTTTTATCTGCAAAACTAGGGCTTTAAAGTGGCATCTTCATCCCAGTGATCAAATATAAAATATGGATTACTGTCGCAGTTCGTGTGATACCATTATCCATATTTATCAAAGTATATTGACTCCGAAATGAAAGTAGTTGTTTACAAGAAAATCGTTTTTTCATTGATTATCACATATCCTTACAATTTATAAACATTTCTACATAGTTTTGTTGATAATGATTGGTCTAAAAAAATCAGGTTGCAGAAGCTTACACCGGGGTTGTCGTGTATTTCGTTTTGAGATTAACTGGATTTTTAAATTCCGATGGGTCTTTTTTTTTTTTCTTCGCGAATACTTCTGGGATAAAACGTAGTTCCAACTGTGAACTACTTTCGGCTGATACCATCCGCCCTGGGGATGCTATAAGACTGTTTTACTGGAATGACCGCTGTATATACTTATTTCTCGTCGAAATAGCTAAATATGCAACTTGCACTAATGTACTCGATATTGACAGCGAAACACAGAATTACTTCCACAACCCAGAAGATATTTCTGAGAGTTAAAAAATCTTATTTTGAAAACATGTAACAGGAAATCGATTGACACGTAGAGAGCTCGTTGTGAGTGTTTATGGACAATAAGTTTGAACTGATGTGGGGATCACCGACGCAAGCGAGAAAGTTCGAGTGAGTGTTCTTTCCTATCTGTAGTAGATACACTTTTAAATTACCATGAAACATCCTGAAAATGTAGAAAAAAAAAAAGTAGAATATTTCACATTAATAAGGTTCCTGTTAAACCATAAGTCACATTTCCTTAGGTAATATTTCTCACAAATGATACTTCTTGAGCAGGGAAATTGGTGAGCATTTGACTCTCGTCTAAAAATTTATACGAGAAAGTACAAAAAATATCGCAATACCGCTACATATAGTAATTTCCATGAGTAACTTTCTCCCTCATCTCCGTAAACATTCTGTATACTTCATGATAGCAATAAAAAATATAGTTTGGAGGAACACTGAATGAACAGTATTGTGGTTTGGAGATTGTTTGGATTATATCGTTATGAAGAGGGTCTTTTGAATGAAGTTAAAAACCGCATTATTGAGGGCGAACACACTAAATATGCAACTTCCACAAATGTGCTCTAAACGTACTGTTAAACACTCATAATTATAAAATTCAGAAACATTTCTGAGGGTGAGAAAATTCGTCTCTAAAAAAACTCGAGGATGAAGGCTAAATGAGCTAATACCTAGGATGAAATCGATTCCCATGTAACGCAGGCTTCCATATGAGGTTTTAAGCTCAAAGAGTTTCGTTTCAATATGGACGTGAAAAAAAACTTGGTAATAAAGAGATAAAACGGATTTTTTTTTTTTTTCGTATGGATTGGGCTTTAAAGTGGCATCTTGTATCTAATGATCATATATGAAATGTGGAATATTTTTCCCTTATCATGGTTCGTGTGATATCATTATCTGTATTTACAAAGGTAAACTCACTCGGAAAGGCAATAAACTATTTAAAAGAAAGTCATATATTTATTTCAGAAAAAACTAAATACATAGCCCTACATATATATATTGTTTATAAACATTACTAGGTTCCTAATAAACGGAGTTTTATTGTTCATCTATCAATCTATCTATCTATTTCCAGACGCCTCAATCCCGTTCGGGGTGGCCAAAAACAAATCGCCTGCACGTCGCCCTGTTCCCCGCCATTTCACTGTCCTGCTCCCAACTCACCCCTCTCTCATATACCTCTCCACTCCATCCCTCCATCTTATCCTCGGCCTCCTCCTCCCTATCCCCCCTCCACCTCACTCACATACACTCTCTTCGTCAGTCTTTCATCCTCCATCCTCACCACATGGCCAAACCACCTCAGTGTATTCCACCTAAGGCATCCTGTCACATCCACATCCACACCACAATGCTCCTTAATATCCTCATTTGTCAGCCTGTCTCTCCATGTGACTCCACAGGCTCCTCTTAAATAACTCATTTCCACTGCTCTCACTCTTGACTTATGTCCTTTCAATAACGTCCATGCTTCGCTTCTATACGTTAGAGTTGGTATCACAATACTGTCATGTAGTAACTTTCTCACGTCCATGCTCACTTCCCTGTTTCTTATCACTGCTTTCAAGAAACCAGAAACCTTTCTTCCCTGCTGTACCCTTTCAAGCACCTTACCCTCCAAACCTCCATCCTTACTCATCACTACCCAAGCACTTAAACGTAATCACATTTTCCAATTCCTCACCATCCAACCTCACTGTACATTCGCTGACTTCACCTCTCTCAAAGATCACTCTTCCCTACATTCACCTTTAGATTCCGTTTCTTACACACTCTCCCAAACTCATCCACGAAGCCTTGTAGCTCCCCTTCGTCTTCACGCAACAACACAGTATCATCTGTAAACAACAATACAGGGAGTTTCCAAACACTACCCTCTCTAACCAGGGCTACTCCAATATCCACTACCCTACCTTGTACCTCTTTTATTACCCCATTCATGTACAGATTGAACAACCATGGAGACACGACACATCCCTGTTTCAACCCAACCTTCAAAGAGAAAAATTCACTCAGTTCACCATCCACACGCACTGCATCCTTAGCACTATTATAAATACTCTTCACAGCATTCAACAACTTTCCATCTACTCCATATATTCTTAATACTTTCCACAATCCTTGTCTATCCACCATGTCATATGTTTTCTCCAAATCGCTGAAAGCCGCATACAACTTCTTTCTCTTCTCTAGAAACTTTTCCACTAAAGATCTAAGAATGAATATCTGATCTACACAACCTCTTCCCTTCCTAAAGCCTCCCTGTTCTTCTCCAACTAATTCCTCTGTTCTTTCTCTAACTCTGTCAATAAGTATCCTACCATACACTTTTCCTATTATACTAAGAAGACAAATGCCCCTATGATTACCACACACTTCTTTTTTCCCTTTTCCTTTGTACAAGGGAATCATTATACCTGACTTCCAATCCTCCAGGACTCTATCTTCCTCCCAGGCCCATCTGCATATCTTCCACAACCATTCTACTACTATCTCTCCCCCATGCTTCAGCATTTCACCACACACTCCATCAATTCCTGGCGCTTTCCCCAGTTTAACTCTCTTCATTGCTTTCACAACTCTCCTACTGATTTCTTCCCGTCTTCTCACCTCCCTCCTTCTTGCAGCCATTCCCCGGCCACTTATACTTATACTCGCATTACTTCCGTCCTCTATGTTCGACAATTCCTTAAAGTCTTCTCTCCATCTGCTCACTTTTTCTCTCTTCTTCACTAGTAATGTACCATTTTTTATCTTTCACTCCCCGGCTAACTTCATTTCCACCCTGTCTTACTCTATTCACCTCTTTCCAGAACATTTTCTTACAGTCCCTCCACTTTACACTCAAATTCCTTCCAAATTCCTCATCCACTCTCTTCTTACTCTCTCTTACTAATCTTTTCACCTCTCTCTTTCTTTCTACATATAACTCTCTCCTCCGGCTCTACACTTCTTCTATGCCCTTACTTCTCATCCATTCATTGTATGCTTTCCTCTTTTGTGCCCCAGCCTGTCTCACCTATTCATTCCACCACGCTGTTCCTTGCACATCCCTCCGTCTTCTCTTCATCCCACACACCACATCACATGCTGCACGAATTTCTTCTGTGAATATCCTGCACACACCTTCCACGTCCCCCATCAGCTCCAATTCATATTTGCCCAATCGTTCCTCCACCTCTCTCTTATATTCTGCCTTTTTCTCATCCTCTTGTAACCTCTCCACTCTCCTTGCAAATACTCCTCCTTCCCGTCTTTCGCTTCTTCTATTTCTCCATCTTATTTGGATCTTGATTCTGGCCGCCACCAAGTAGTGGTCAGAAAGTCCACTCCCCCAACCTCTATAAGCTCTTGCATCCATTGCACATCTTCGCATCCTATCATCCACATCCTTTCTCCGGTCCTGGGTCGTCATCTTTTGGTCAGTCTTTGTCTGATGCTTTTTGTTTGTCTTTTTAGTTAGTTGTTTTCGGTTGAGGGGAACTAACCCTCCGCCAACATTTTAAGTCGCCTTTTACGACGAGCAGTTATACTGAAGGAGTATTCTTGAAAAAAAAAAAAAAAAATACCTCATGGGGTCTAAAAAAAAATCAGGTTCCCGGAGGCTTGTCCTGAACTGTTGTGTCTGCCGTATTGAGATAAACTGGATTTATAATTTCCGGTGAGTTTATTTGCTTCACTATAGCCTTGACTACACGGATATAATGTAATTCCAAAGCTGAACTAGTTAAAGCTGATAGAATTCTCTTTGTGGATCGTTTAAAACTAATGTACTGTAGTGATGGCTGTATAAATGTATTCTTGGTTGAAAAAAAAAAAAAAATACCCCAGGGGGTCTAAAAAGAAAAATCAGGTTCCGGGAGGCACGTCCTGATCTGTTGTGTCTGCCGTGTTGAGATTAACTGGATTTATAATTTCCGATGAGTTTATTTGTTTCACTATAGCCTTTACAACACGGATATAATGTAATTCCAAACCTGAACCAGATAAAGCTGATAGAATTCTCTTTGTGGATCGTTTAAAACTAATGTGCTTGAGTGATGGCTGTATAAACGCATTCTTGGGCGAAATCGCTAAATTTGCAACTTCCACAAATGCATACAAAATTGAATAGGAAAAACTAATAATTATTACAAAAACTCAGAAGACATTCATGTATTTCGTTTCGTCAGGGACCTGAAAACAATTTGGTAATTTAGAGATATAACGGATGTTTGTTTTTTATGCACCGATCGGCCTTTAAAGTATCATCTTGAATCTAATGATCAAATATGGAATGTGAAATATTTTTCCATTATCATGATTCGTCTGATATCATTATCTATATTCATAAAGGTAAATTCAAACAGAAATTCAATTTAATGTTAAAAGAAATTCGTATATATATTATCACATACATTATCAGGAAAAACTAAATACCGATCCCTACTGATATATAAAATTGATAAAAACTACTTGGTTCCTCATATACGCTGTTTTATTCTTCATGAAGGATCTAAAAAAAAAAAAAAATACAGGTTCTATGAGACTCACAATCAACTGCTGTGTCTCTCGTTTTGAGATTAACTGGATTTTTAAATTCCGATGAGTCTATTTGCTTTATTTTAGCCTTGACTACACGTATAAGGTACTTCGAAAGTTGACCTAGTTGCGGCTGATGGAATTCTCATTGGGGGTCATTTAAAACTATTGTACTTGAGTGATGGCTGTATAAACTTATTCTTGGGCGAAATCGATAAATATGCAAATTCCAAGGGTTTACACAAAATTGATTGGGACACACAAATAATTATTTCAAAAACATAGACACTTTTGTGTTTTAAAAAATCACATTAAAAAAACATATAACAAGAAATCGAGTGACGTAAAGAGAACTGAAATCTGAGAGTTAAAGAACAATAATTTTCAATTGATGTTGTCACAGAAATAAGCCAGAAACTTCGGTTAAGTATTCTTTTTTACCTGCTCTAGAAGAACTTCAAAATTGCATATATCTTCCTGATTGAATGGAGAGAGAGAAAGAGAGACAGAGATGAGAGAGAGAGAGAGAGAGAGAGAGAGAGAGAGAGAGAGAGAGAGAGAATATTTGCACAGAGTGACGGTTCGTGTTCAATCATTTGCCACATTTCCTTATGTAAAATTTCTCAAAACTTATACCTAATGAGATGGAATATTGATAAGCTTTTAACTCTCATCTATAAAATTATACGAGAAAATACAAACACTCTCGCGATACCGAGGTATGTAATAAATTACCATTTATAACTTTATTTCTCATCTCCATAGACATATAGTGCATGACAGCTACAAAAAACGCTGGTTGACGGGACACTGAATGAACTCTATTAATGACGTCTGGAGATTGTTAGAATTTTTACATAATGAAGAGGGTCATGTGAGTCATGCTAAAAACTACATAATTGAAGGTGAAAACACAAAATATGCAACTTCCACAAACGCACTCTAAACTAGCTGTTAAATACTCCCAATTGTATCTGAAATTAGGAATACAAATCTGGAGATGAGATAATTTCGTCTCGATAAAAACGTTAGTTTGAAGGCTAAATGAGATAATACGTAGGATGAAAGCGTTTTACATGTATAGGAGGCTACAATTTGAGAGTTTTAAGCCCAAAGAGTTTCGTTTCGTTGGGGACGTGAGAACAACTGTGTAATTTAGAGATAAATCGGATGTTTGTTTTTTTTCTTCTGCATAGATAGTGCTTTAAATTGGCATTTTGAGCTTAGTGATCAAATATGAAATGTGGAATATTTTTGCAGTATGACGGTTCATGTGATATAATTATTCATATTCACCAACGTTAAATGACTACGAAAGGCAACAAATCGTTCAGAAAAAACTAGCATACAAATTGATTATGACATATACATTATCAAGAAAAATTTAATGCGTAGCCGTACTGAGATATAGAATTGGTACGCATTACTTGGTTCCTCATATCAGCAGTTTTAATGTTCATGATGGGTCTAAAAAAAAAAAAATCAGGTTGCAGGACCGTTGACCTAAGCTATTCGTGTTCCGTGTTGAAATTAACTGTGTATTTTTTTTCCGATTAGTCCATTGGCTTTTTTTATTTTTTTCGCCTAGACTTCAGGGATGAAAGGTAGTTCCAATTGGAACCTAATTTCGGCTGATAGCATCCGCTTTTGGGATAGTTCAAAACTTTTACAGGAGCGATTGTAGTATAAACTTTTTGGTGGAAATCGCTAAACATGCAACTTCCATAATTTTTTCTCTCAATTAACTGCGAAACGATCTGATTTATTTCCAAAACTCAAAAGACATTTCTCTACTATACTACTATATACCTAGGCTCCTTCCCCCAAGGAAAGGGAGGTAGCCGAGACAGAACAACACACTCCCCATTTACTCATCCATTCAAACACATTCATTCGCATCTTAGCCCCAAAGGGGAGAACGGACAGATCCTCACCGCACCACACCGCACAAGGGTCAACTGTGCGATGCAATCAGTGACATCCGCAGCAGGGCCCGACAGCAGAACTGGTTTACCCCTGCCACATCATAACTGACCCATCCCCTTACCCGCACCTGACCTGACTAGCTGATCAGACCAAATGCGAGAGAATATCCCCTCAGGTCTGCGTCATCACTTATTCATCCACAATTTCTCTCCATTTATTTCTGTCACACTCAGCCACTCTTCCTTGCTCAACAGACATCCCTCTCGCATCCAGCGCTCTCTTCACTTCTGCATCTATTCTTCCATCCACAGCAACATGTGACCCTAGATATTTAAAACACTCTACCTCCTCAAGCAACTCGCCATTCAAAGCTATACTCATCCTCCTACCATCTACCAACCTCGTACACTTCATCACTTTACTCTTATTCTCATTTGCTTTCAATTTCCTCCTTTCACACACCCTTACAAACTCCTCTACCAACTGTCTCAGTCTCTCCTCTGAATCAGCCACCACTGCAGTATCATCTGCAAACAGCAACTGCTTCAGATTCCACTCTCCACCATCAACATTCACCAGACTCAGACCTCCACCTAAAACTCTTGCATTCACCTCCCTTAAAACACCATCCATGTAAATATTAAACAACCAAGGCAACATCACACATCCCTGTCGCAGCCCCACTCTCACGGGTAACCAATCACTTACAGCATTTCCCACTCTTACACACGCTCTACTATTTACATAAAAACTTTTCACCCCTTTTAGTAACCTACCATGAAGTCCATACAATCTTAAAACAGTCCACAAAGGCTCCCTATCAATTCTATCATACGCTTTCTCTAAATCCATAAATGCCCAAAACACATCCTTGCCTTTCGCTAAATACTTTTCACACACTTGCCTCACAGCAAACACCTGATCCATGCATCCCCTCACTCTCCTAAAGCCACACTGCTCCTCACTAATAACTCCCTCTCTACCCTCTCTAACTCTTATAATTAACATTCTGCCATACACCTTACCTACAACACTCGACAGACTTATACCCCTAAAGCTAGTACATTCATACTTATCACCGTTGCCTTTATACAACGGGACCACACAAGCACTTGCCCAGTCAAATGGCACCATACCTTTCACAAAGCACACATTCAACAATTTTACTAACCAGTCAACAATAGTCATTCCACCACCCTTCAGGCATTCCACAGCACACCCATCCATACTTGCAGCTTTCCCTGTTTTCATCTCCTTTACTGCCTTCTCCACTTCCTCCTTCATGATCAAAGAATCATTCAACTCTCTCAACATATTTATTCTTTGCATTCTTCCATCCGAGATCATCTCAGCCACCCTTTCCTCCTGTGCATTTAACAATCTTTCAAAATACTCTGCCCATCTCTTCCTTACTGCATCCATCTCAATTAACATCTTTCCATCCTCAGCTTTTACTCGTACTTCCTTCCCAGACTCTCCCTTTCGCACCCTTTTCACCTCCTTCCAAAACATTTTCTTATTCTGTTGGAAATTCTCTGACATTTTTTAGGGTAAAAAAAAATAAAAATAAAAATAAATGTAATATAACCAAAAAATCGATTGGCGTTTACAAAGAGCTGGAATATGAGGGTTAAAGAACAATAGGTTTGAAATGATTTAGGGGTCACCGAAACAATCGAGAAACTTCGAATGAGTATTCTTTTTTTTATCTGCATTAGATGCACTATAAAATTACAATCGAGCCTCCTGATTAAATGTTAAGAACAAAACAATATTCGAACATCATAAACGTTCCTTTTGCAACATAAACTATTTTTCATTAGGTAAAATTTGTTAAAACTGAAACATCCTGAGATACAATATTGATGAACATTTCACTCTCATTTACAATTTTATACGGGAAAGTACAAACACTATTGCGATACCGAAATATATAGTTAATCAACAATTATAATTTTATTCCTTATCTACATAGACATATAGTGTTTGACAACAACAAAAAAATGCAGATTGACAGAATACTGAATGAAAATTAATGTCGTCTGGAGATTGATTGGATTTTATCTTCTTTATTTGAGTGATGCTTAAAATCGCATAATTGCGGGCGAAAACCCTAAATATGCAATTTCAACAGATGCTCTTTAAACTACCTGTTAAACGCCCACAATTGTATCCGAAATTCAGAAAACATTTCGGGGAGTGAGAAAATTGCGTCTCGAGAAAAACATGAGAAAGAAGCCTAAATGAGGTTCCGAAACACGTAGGAAGAAATCGATTCACAAGTAAAGAAAGCTGCTATTTGAGATTTTAAGCCCAAACAGTTTCGTTTCATTAGGGACTCGAAAACACCTCGGAAATTTAGAGAAAAAACGGTTTATTTATGCACTGCAAAACTAGGGCTTTAAAGTGGCATCTTCAGCCCAGTGTTCAAATATAAAATATGGATTACTGTCGCAGTTCGTGTGATACCATTATCCATATTTATCAAAGTATATTGACTCCGACATGAAAGTAGTCGTTTACAAGAAAATCGTTTTTTCATTATCACATATCCATACAATTTATAAACATTTCTACATAGTTTTATTGTTCATGATTGGTCTAAAAAAATCAGGTTGCAGAAGCTTACACCGGGGTTGTCGTGTATTTCGTTTTGAGATTAACTGGATTTTTAAATTCCGATGTCTTTTTTTTTTCTTCCCAAACACTTCAGGGATAAAACGTAGTTCTAACTGTGAACTACTTTCGGCTGATACCATCCGCCCTGGGGGTGATATAAAACTGTTTTACTGGAGTGACCGCTGTATATACTTATTTCTCGTCGAAATAGCTAAATATGCAACTTGCACTAATGTACTCGAAATGGACAGCGAAACACACAGAATTACTTCCACAACCCAGAAGACGTTTCTGAGAGTCAAAAAATCTTATTTAGAAAACATGTAACAGGAAATCGATTGACACGTAAAGAGAGCTCGTTGTGAGTGTTTAAGAACAATAAGTTTGAACTGATGTGGGGATCACCGAAGGAAGCGAGAGTGTTCGAGTGAGTGTTCTTTCTTATCTGTAGTAGATGCACTTTTAAATTACCATGAAACATCCTGAAAATGTAGAAAAAAAAATTGAATATTTCACATTAATAAGATTCCTGTTAAACCATAAGTCACATTTCCTTAGGTAATATTTTTCACAAATGATACTTCGTGAGCAGGGAAATTGGTGAACATTTGATTCTCATCTAAAAATTTATACGAGAAAGTACAAAAACTATCGCAATACCGCTACATATAGTAATTTCCATGAATAACTTTCTCCCTCATCTCCGTAAACATACTGTATATTCCATGATAGCAATAAAAAATATAGTTTGGAGGAACACTAAATGAACAGTATTGTGGTCTGGAGATTGTTTGGATTATGTCGTTATGAAGAGGGTCATTTGAATGATGTAAAAAAACGCATAATTTTGGGCGAACACACTAAATATGTAACTTCCACAAACGTACTCTAAACGTGCTGTTAAACACTCCCAATTATAAAATTCAGAAACATTTCTGAGGGTGAGATAATTTCGTCTCGAAAAAAAACTCGATGAAAGCTAAATGAGCTAATACCTAGGATGAAATCGATTCCCATGTAAAGCAGGCTTCCATTTGAGGGTTTTAAGCTCAAAGAGTTTCGTTTCATTAGGGACTTGAAAAAGAAAAACTTGGTAATATAGAAATAAAACGGATTTTTTTTTTTTTCGTATAGATTGGTCTTTAAAGTGGCATCTTGTGTCTAATGATCATATATGAAATGTGGAATATTTTTGCCTTATCATGGTTCGTGTGATATTATCTGTATTTACAAAGGTAAACTCACTCGGAAAGGCAATAAACTGTTTAAAAGAAAGTCATATATTTATTTCAGGAAAAGCTAAATACATAGCCCTACATATATATATTGTTTATAAACATTACTTGGTTCCTTATAAACGCAGTTTTATTGTTCATCTATCTATCTATCTATCTATTTCCAAACGCCTCAGTCCCGTTCGGGATGGCCACAAACAAATCGCCTCCACGTCACCCTATCCCTCGCCATTTCACTGCCCTGCTCCCAGCTCACCCCTCTCTCATATATCTCTCCACTCCATCCCTCCATCTTATCCTCGGCCTACCCTCCCTATCCCCCTCCACCTCACTCACATACACTCTCTTCGTCAGTCTTTCATCCTCCATCCTCTCCACATGGCCAATCCACCCCAGTGTATTCCACATAACGCATCCTATTACATCCACATCCACACCACAACGCTCCTTTATATCCTCATTTGTCAGCATGTCTCTCCATGTGACTCCACAGGCTCCTCTTAAATAACTCATTTCCACTGCTCTCACTCTTGACTTGTGTCCATCCAACAACGTCCATGCTTCGCTTCTATACGTTAGAGTTGGTATCACAATACTGTTAATAGTAACTTTTTCACTTCCATGCTCACTTCCCTGTTTCTTATCACTGCTTTCAAGAAACCAGAAACCTCTCTTCCCTGCTGTACCCTTTCAAGCACCTCACCCTCCAAACCTCCATCCTTACTCATCACTACCCAAGTAAGTACTTGGGAACATCTTCCAGTTCCTCGCCATCCAACCTCGCCATACATTCACTGACTTCACCTCTCTCAAAGACCATCACTCTACTCTTCCTTACATTCACCTTTAGATTCCGTTTCTTACACACTCTCCCAGACTCATCCACCAAGCATTGCAGCTCCCCTTCGTCTTCACTCAACAACGCAGTATCATCTGCAAACAACAGTACAGGGAGTTTCCAAACACTACCCTCTAACCAGGGCTACTCCAACATCCACTACCCTACCTTGTACCGTTTTTATTACCCCATCCATGTAAAGATTGAACAACCATGGAGACATGACACATCCCTGTTTCAACCCAACCTTCAAAGAGAAATATTCACTCAGTTCACCATCCACATGCACTGCATCCTTAGCACCATTATACATACTCTTCACAGCATTCAACATCTTCCCATCTACTCCATATATTCTTAATACTTTCCACAATCCTTGTCTATCCACCCTGTCATATGTTTTCTCCAAATCGCTGAAAGCCGCATACAACGTCTTTCTCTTCTCTAGAAACTTTTCCACTAAAGATCTAAGAATGAATATCTGATCTACACAACATCTTCCCTTCCTAAAGCCTCCCTGTTCTTCTCCAACTAATTCCTCTGTTCTTTCTCTAACTCTGTCAATAAGTATCCTACCATACACTTTTCCTATTATACAAAGAAGATAAATGCCTCTATGATTACCACACACTTCTTTTTCCCCCTTTCCCTTTGTACAAGGGAATAATTATACCAGACTTCCAATCGTCCGGGACTCTACCTTCCTCCCAGGCCCATCTGCACATCTTCCACAACCATTCTACTACTATCTCTCCCCCATGCTTCAGCATTTCACCACACACTCCATCAATTCCTGAGGCTTTCCCCAGTTTAACTTTCTTCATTGCTTTCACAACTTCTCTCCTACTGATTTCTTCCCATCTTCTCACCTCCCTCCTTCTCCCAGCCATTCCCCAGCCACACTATACTCGCATTACTTCCATCCTCTATGTTCGACAATTCCTTAAAGTGTTCTCTCCATCTGCTCACTTTTTCTCTCTTCACTAGTAATCTACCATTTTTTATCTTTCGCTCCCCTGCTAACTTCACTTCCACCCTGTCTTACTCTATTCACCTCTTTCCAGAACATTTTCTTACAGTTCCTCCACTTTACATTCAAATTCCTTCCAAATTCCTCATCCACTCTCTTCTTACTCTCTCTTACTAATCTTTTCACTTCTCTTTTTCTTTCTACATATAACTCTCTCCTCCGCCTCTCTACTTCTTCCACGGCTCCTACTTCTCATCCATTCATTGTATGCTTTCCTCTTTTGTGCCCCAGCCTGTCTCACCTCTGCATTCCACCACGCTGTTCCTTGCACATCCCTCCGTCTTCTCTTCATCCCACACACCACATCACATGCTACACGAATTTCTTCTGTGAATATCCTGCACACATCTTCCACGTCCCTCATCTGCTCCAATTCATATTTGCCCAATCGTTCCTCCACTTCTCTCTTATATTCTGCCTTTTCTTTTTCTCATCCTCTTGCAACCTCTCCACTCTCCTTGCAAATACTCCTTCTTCCCGTCTTTCTCTTCTTCTATTTCTCCATCTTATTTGGATCTTGATTCTGGCCGCCACCAAGTAGTGGTCAGAAAGTCCACTCCGCCAACCTCTATAAGCTCTTGCATCCATTACACATCTTCGCATCCTATCATCCACATCCTTTGTCCGGTCCTGGGTCGTCATCTTTTGATCAGTCCTTGTCCGAGGCTTTTTGTTTGTCTTTTTAGCTAGTTGTTTTCCGGGGAGAGGAGCTAACCCTCCGCCAACATTTTAAGTCGCCTTTTACGACAAGCAGGGATACTGGGGGAGTATTCTTAAAAAAAAAAATACACCACGGGGTATAAAAAAAATCAGGTTCCTGGTGGCTCGTCCTGAACTGTTGTGTCTGCCGTGTTGAGATTAACTGGATTACTAATTTCCGATGAGTTTATTTGTTTCACTATAGCCTTGACTACACGGATATAATGTAATGCCAAAGCTGAACTAGATAAGCTGATAGAATTCTCTTTGTGGATCGTTTAAAACTAATGTACTGGAGTGATGGTTGTATATATGTATTCTTGGGCGAAATAGCTAAATATGCAACTTCCACAAGTGTACACAAAACTGATTGGGAAATACACCTAATGATTATCAAAACTCGGAAGACACTTATGAGGGTAAAAAAAAATCACATTTAAGAAACTTACAAGAAATCCATTGATGTGTCAACAGAGGTGAACTCTGAGAGCTGAAGAACAATAATTCTCAAATGATATTGTTCTCACCGAAATAAGCGAGAAATATCGATTGAGTGTTCTTTTTTACCTGCAGTATAAGCACTTTAAAATTGCCTACTGATGAGCTTTTGACTCCCATCTATAAATTTATATGAGATAAAACAAATACTATCGCGATACCAAGATATATAATGAATTACACTTTATAACTTTATTTCTTTTATCAGTAGATATATAGTGCATGACAACTACCAAAAATGCAGGTTGACGAGACACTGAATGAACTATGTTATTGTCTTCTGGAGATTGTTTAGATTTTTACGTAATGAAGAGGGTCATGTGAATGATGCTAAAAACCGCAGATTTGAAGGCGAAAACACTAAATATGCAACTTCCACATATGAACTCAAAACTTGCTACTAGACACTCTCAATTGTATCTAAAATTCAGAAAACACGTCTGGGTGTGAGAAAATTCCGTCTCGATAAAAACATGAGTTTGAAGGCTGAATGAGGTAATACGTCGGATGAAATCGATTCTCATGTAAAGAAGGCTGCCATTTGAGGGTTTTAAACCCAAAGAGTTTCGTTTCACTAGGGACTTGAAAACTTTTGTGATTTAGAGATTAATCGGATGTTTCTTTTTCTGCATGGATAAAGCTTTCAGTTGGCATATTGAGCTTTGTGATCAAATATGAAATGTGGAATATTTTTGCAGTATGACGGTTCGTGTGATATCCTTATCAATATTTCCGAAGGTAATATCACTACGAAAGGCAATAAATCGTTTCCAAGAAAATCTCATATATATATTGATTATCACATATACATTATCAGGAAAAACTAAATGCAGAGCCGTACTAAGATATAAAATTAATAAATATTACTTGGTTCCTCATATACGGTTTTATTCTTCATGATGGGTCTAACAAAAATCAGGTTGCTGAAGCGTTGACCTGAGCTGTTTGTCTTCCGTGTTGAGATTAACTGTACTGTACTTTTAATTACCGATGTCTATTGTTTTTTTTTTCTTTTCGCTGACATGTCAGAGATGAATGGTTGTTCCAATTGGGATAGAGTTGCGGCTGATACCATACCCTTTTTGGATAGTTCAAAACTTTAACATGAGCGATGGCAGTTTAAACTTCTTTTTGGTGGAAATCACTAAATATGCAATTTACATATTTTTTTTTCTCTAAACTGACTGCGAAACGTCGTTATTTGTTTAAAAAGCCCAAAAGACATTTCTGATGGTGCAAAAATATATATATCATTTTTAGATAAAATACAACAAAAAGTCGAATGACACGTAGAGAGAGCTGGCATATGAGGGTTAAAGAACAATAGGTTTGAACTGATTTCGGGGTAATCGAAACAAGCGAGAAACTTCGAATGAGTATTCTTTTTTTTATCTGCAGTAGCACTATAAAATTACAATCGAGTCTCCTGATTAAATGTTAAGAAAAAAAAAAACAATATTCACACATGATAAACGTTTCTGTTCCAACATAAGCTATTTTTCATTAGGTAAAATTTGTTAAACCTGATACCTCCCGGGATGGAATATTGATGAGCTCTTCACAGTCATTTATAAACTTATACGGGGAAGTACATACACTATTGCGATACCGAAATACCTTATATCAATAGGCATATAGTGCTTAACAACTACAAACAAATGCAGGTTGACGGAACACTGAATGAACTCAATTAATGTCGTCTGGAGATTGGATTTATCGTTATGAAATGGGTTATTTAACTGATGCTGAAAATCGCATAATTGAGGGCGAAAACCCTGAATATGCAATTTATACAAATACACTTTAAACTACCTGTTAAACACACACAATTGTATCTAAAATTCAGAAAAAATTTCGGAGAGTGAGAAAATTCCGTCTCGAAAAACATGACTAAGAAGGCTAAATGAGGTAATACGTCGGACGAAACAGACTCAAAGGTATAGAAAGCTGCCAATTAAGGATTTTAAGGCCAAACTGTTTCGTATCATTATGGACTTGAAAACACCTTGGAAATTTAGAGAAAAAAGGTTTATTTCTATCTGCAAAACTAGGGCTTGAAAGTGAAATCTTCAGGCTAGTGATCATATATAAAATATGGATTATTTTCGCAGTTCGTGTTACCAAGGTATAATGACTACGAAAGGAAATTAGTAGTAAGAAAATTGTGTTTTCATTGATTATCTCATATCAATACAATTTATAAATATTTCTTCTTTGTTTTCATGCACAGTATTAGTGTTCATGATGGGTCTAAAAAAAATCAGGTTGCAGGTACTTAGACCGGGGTTGTTGTGTCTTTCGTCTTGAGATTAACTAAATGTTTAATTTCCGTTGTCTTTTTTTTTTTTTTTTTTTTGTAATTCTTCCTCGCCAACACTTCAGGAATAAAACGTAGTTCCAATTGTGAAATCCTCTCGGCTGATCGCATCCGCCAGGGGGTTGGATGAAACTGTTTTACTGGTGACGGCTGTATATACAAATTTTTCGTCGGAATCGCCATATATGCAACCTGCACTAATGTATCTAAATTTAAAGCGAAACAGAATTACTTCCACAACTCAGATGACGTTTCTGTGAATAAAAAAATCTTATTTGGAAAACATGTGACAAGAAATCGATTGACATGTAAAGAGAGCTGGCATGTGAGTGTTTCAGATGATTAAGTTTGAACTGATGTTGGGATCATCGATGCAAGCGAGAAAGTTTGAGTGAGTGTTCTTTCTTATCTCTAGTAGAAGCACTTTTAAATTACCATGAAACATCCTGACAACGTAGAAAAAAAAATAAAATATTTCACATTAAGAAGGTTCGTGTTAAACCATGTCACATTTCCTTAGGAGAAATTTCTCACAAATGATACTTCTTGAGCATGAAAATTGATGAGCATTTGACTCTCATCTAAAAATATGTACGAGAAAGTACTAAAACTATCGGAATAACGCTATATATAGTAATTTCCATGTATAACTTTCTCCCTCATCTCCGTAGACATACTGTATACTGCATAACAGCAATAAAAAATATAGTTTGAAGGAACACTGAATGAATAGCATTGTCGTATGGAGATTGTCTGGATTTTATCGTTATGAAGAGGGTCATTTAAGTGATGCTAAAAGCCTAATAATTGAAAGCGAACACACAACATATGCAACTTCCACAAATGTACTCTAAAGGAGCTCTTAAACACCCCCAATTATAAAATTAAGAAAACATTTCTGGGAGTAAGAAAATTCCGTCTCGAGAAACACGAAGATGAAGGCTAAATGAGCTAACACGTAGGATGAAATCGATTCACATGTAAAGAAGGCTCCCATTTGAGGGTTTTAAGCTCAAAGAGTTTCGTTTCATTAGGGACGTGAAAACAACTGGGTAATATAGAGATAAAACTTTTTATTTTTTTTGTCTCTAATGATCATATATAAAATGTAGAATATTTTTGCATTATCATAGATCGTTTTTTTTTTTTATGCGACGAAGAAGGAACCAAAGGCCATGAGCCAGCAGTAACAGTTCCCTCCAAGAGAAAAACAAAATACAATAGAGAGCCAAATTCAAGATCCGATCATTTCGAGATGCCTGGACACACTGCGTTTGAAAGAATGGAGATCATAGGCAGCAGGAAATACAGACAGAGGGAGACAGTTCCAGAGTTGACCTGTTGCATAAATGAAAGACTGGGATTAACGGTTAACTCTTGCATTAGAGAGTTGGACAGAAAAGGGATGAGAGTTTGCTGCCAGATGGGTGCTACGCGTCCGTCGTAGAGGTGGAGGAATGCAAGCAGACAGTTCAGAGGAGCAGTAACCATTAAAGTAGCAATAGAAAAGAGATAAAGATGCAACACTGCGGCGAAGAGACAGAGGTTGAAGGGAGTCAGTAAGAGGAGGAGAGTTAATGAGACGAAAAGCCTTTGACTCCACCCTATTGAGAAGAGCTGTATGTGGGGAGCCTCCCCTCACATAAGAGTTGTACTCCACACAGGGGTGGATAAAACCCCTGTATAGAGTCAACAATTGTGCAGGGGTAAAGAAAGAGCAGAGTCGGCTTAGCACACCCAATCTCTTGGAAGCAGATTTTACAAGAGATGTAATATGATCTTTCCAAGATAAGTCCCGAGTAAATGAAACCCCAAGCATGTTCAAAGATGATGCAGGATTAAGATGAATATTATTAAACATTAGTGGGTATACCTGTGGAAGATTTTGTCAGGTAGATAGGTGTAAGAACTGAGTCTTAGATGCATTAAAAACAACCATATTATTTTTACCCCAGTCAGAGATACAAGCCAAGTCAGACATTAGGTGTGCCATAGCCTCATCCCTTGTTTGTTGAAGTAACTGTTGAGATGGGCATTGCGGAAACCGAATGGAAAGGTGAAGGGTGGAGTTATCAGCATATGAGTGGATAGAGTTAGGTGTACAGCTTAGAAGATCAATGATGAATAAAACGAAGAGAGTTCGTGATAGGACAGAGCCCTGAGGAACACCACTGTTGATAGATCTAGGAGAAGAACGGTGGCCGTCTACAACAGTGGCTATAGAACGACCAGAAAGGAAGATAGTGATGAAGGCACAGATAGAAGGATAGAAACCGTAGGAGGACAGTTTGGAAATTAAAGATTTATGCCAGACTCGATCGAAAGCCTTTGAGATGTCAAGTGCAATGGCAAAGCTCTCGCCAAAGTCCCGAAAGGAGGATGACCAGGAGTCTGAAAGGTAGGTGAGAAGATCGCCGGTGGAGCGTCCCTGACGGAACCCGTACTGACGATCAGAAAGAAGGTTGTGATAGGAAAGATGCCTTAAAATTTTTCTATTGAGAATTGACTCGAAAACTTTTGAAATACAGGACGTTAAAGCAATTGGATGATAGTTGGAGGGTTGGGAATGGTCACCCTTCTTTGGGACTGGCTGAATGAGAGCAAACTTCCAGCAAGAAGGAAAGGTACAAGTTGACAGACAAAGGCGAAGGAGTTGTTTGCCTAGGCAGGGTTAAGCACAGACGCACAGTTCTTGAGAACAACAGGAGGGACCCCATAAGGCCCATATGCCTTGTTAGTACTGAGGCCAGCAATGGAAGAAAATACATCAGCTGAAGAAATTTTAATGTCAGCCATGAGGAAGTCAGAGGGGGGAAGTGATGGAAGAACAGCACCGGAATCGTCTAAGGTGGAATTGGAGGAGAAAGTCTGTGTGAAGAGATCTGCTTTATCAGTAGAAGAAATAGCTACAGAACCATCAGAGTAGAAAAGAGGAGGGAAGGATGATGAGGTAAAGTTGTTAGAAAGGTTTTTGACAAGGTGCCAGAAGGAGCGGGAAGAATTCGAGTTGGAGAGTTGAGAGCATTTAGTACGGATGAAATTATTTTTAGCAGGGCGAAGAACAGACTTAGCACGATTCCGGGCAGAAACGTAAAGATGATGTGATTCAGGGGTGGGTTGGCTCCAGTGCCCTTTGAAGGCCCTCTCCTTGTTGCGGACAGCATTAGAACAAGCGTGATTAAACCAAGGCTTTCTTGCGTTAGTCAAAGGATATGAGAAAGGAATGTATGCTTCCATGCCCGAGAGAATAACCTCCGTAATGTGCAAGGCACACTCAGATGGTTCACGGCCATGGAAGCAATAATCATTCCAGAGAAAATCAAAGTACTGCCTGAGGGCCTCCCGGTCTGCGGCTCCAAAATGCCACAGACGACGTTTCCCTGGAGGGTCCACAGGCCGTACCGGAGTGATAGGACAGGTTAAGGTGATAAGGTTGTGATCGGAGGAGCCCAATGGAGAGAAAAGATTAACAGAGTAAGCAGAAGGATTAGTTGTGAGGAAGAGGTCAAGTATGTTGGAGCTCTCTCCAAGGCGGTCAGGGATACGGGTAGGGTGCTGTACAAGCTGCTCTAGGTCATTAAGGATAGAAAAGATGTAGGCTTGTTCACCAGGTGGATCAGTGAAAGGAGAGGAGAGCCAAAGGTGGTGGTGAACATTGAAATCTCCTAGAATGGAGATTTCTGAGAAAGGAGAAATGGATAGAATGGGTTCCATCGGAGAAGTAAGATGGTCGAAGAATATTTGATAGTCAGTAGAATTAGGGGATAAGTAAACAGCACAGATATATTTCGTCAGAGAATGACAGGAAAGCCGAAGCCAGAGTGTAGAGAATTCAGAAGAATCGAGTTCAGGAACACGAGAGCAAGATAAGTCGTTGCATATATATACGCAACAGCCACCTTTGGCTTTGAAATGAGTATAGAGAAAGTAGGAGGATACAGAAAAGGGTTTGCTATCAGTTGCCTCAGACAGCTGAGTCTCAGTTAGAAAAAGAAGGTGAGGTTTAGAGGAGAGGTGGTGCTCAACAGAGCGAAAGTTAGAGGAAAGGCCGCGAATGTTGCAGAAATGAAGAAGTGAGTCAGACAGTGGTTCCAGGAACCTCGAGTCGTCACCAGGAGAGGGGCGGATGGTGGGGGCATTTATGGTCCCCCACGTGGGAACTCCGAGGCTTGGTGATGAGACGCCATAATTACATTTTGGAAAAGGAAGTGTAGTGTGTACTGTGCATGTAGTTTGGTGTAGATAGTTAGAGTAATTTGTACTGGAGAGCATGCTGGCCTACTCTCTGTGTAACTGAGACACTGAAAAAGTTCAGCAAAGGGGGATGGTCAGGATCTAGTCCTGAGGGCTGATGAAACGGAAGCTCCAGCACTCCCTGACATCAGCTTTCCATCCACCTCAGAAGTACTGCCCTGCTCGATTGGTGCTACAGTCTACTCCTTGGATATCATTATCCATATTTATAAAGGTAAACTCACTCGGAAAGGCAATAAATTGTTTAAAAGAAAGTCGTATATTCATTATAACATATACATGTTCAGGAAAAACTAAATACATACACCTACGTATATGTGCTGTTTATAAATATTACTTGGTTCCTTATAAACGCAATTATATTGTTCATGCTGTTTCTAAACAAAATCAGGTTCCAGGAGGCTCGTCCTGAACTGTTGTGTCTGCCGTGTTGAGATTAACTGGATTTCTAATATCCGATGAGTCTATTTCCTTCATCGTAGCCTTGACTAAACGAATATAAGGTAATTCCAAAGTTGAACTAGTTACGGCTCATGGCATTCTCTTTGTGGATAGTTTAAAACTAATGTACTCTATCAACGTATTCTTGGGCGACATAGCTAAATATGCAGCTTCCACAAGCGTACACAAAATTGATTGGGGAAAACACCTAATCAATATCGAAACTCAGAAGCAAAAAAAGGAAATCGCACTTAAGAAACATATAACAAGAAATCCATTGATGTGTAAACAGAGGTGAACTCTGAGAGCTGAACAACAAAAATTCTCAATTGATGTTGTTGTCACAGAAATAAGCGAAATATATCGATTGAGTATTCTTTTCTACCTGCAGTACAAGCACTTTAAAATTGCATACTGATGAGCTTTTGATTCTCATCTATAAATTTATATGAGATAAATACTATCGCGATACCGAGATATATAATGAATTACCGTTTATAAGTTTTTCTTATTCCAGTAAATATATAATGCATGACAGCTACCAAAAATGCAGGTTGACGAGACACTGAATGAACTCTGTTATTGTCGTCTGGAGATTGTTCAGATTCTTACGTAATGAAGAGGGTCATGTGAGTGATGCTAGAAACAACAGAATTGACGGCGAAAACACCAAATATGCAAATTCAACATATGCACTCAAAACTAGCTACTAAACACTCCCAATTGTATCTAAAATTCAGAAAACATTTCCGGGGGTGAGAATATTCCGTCTCGATAAAAACATGAGTATGAATACTAAATGAGGCAATACGTAGGATGAAATCGATTCACATGTAACGAAAGCTGCCATTTGTGAGTTTCAAGCCCAAAGAGTTACGTTTCATTAGAGGCAAGAAAAGAACTTGGTAATACAGAAATAAAAAGGATTTTTTTCTCTGCATGGATAGAACTCTAAATTGGTATTTTAAGCCTAGTGATCAAAATATAAAATGTGGAATATTTTTTTTCAGTTTGACGATCCGTGTGTTGCCATTATCCATATTTATCAAGGTTAACTCACTACCAGAGGCAATACATCGTTTCCAAGAAAATCGTATATATATTGATTATCAGAAATACATTATGAGGAAAAATTAAATGCATAGCCGTACTGAGATATAAAATTGATAAACATTACCTGGTTCCTCATATAGGATGAGTCTAAAAGAAAATTAGGTTGAAGGAGCTAAGACCAGTGTTTTTGTGTCCTTCCTCTTAAGATTAACTGAATGTTTTATTTCCGATGAGTCTACTGGGTTTTTTTATTCTGCTTCGCCGATACTTCAGAGATAAAAGGTAGTTCCAATTGTGAACTACTTACGGATGATTGCATACGCCCTGGGAGTAGTAAAAAACTATTTTACTGGAGTGACGGCTCTTTAAACTTTTTTTTGTTGGAAATCTCTACATAATCAACTACCACTAATGTGCTCTAAATTGACAGCGAATCGCTCAGAATTACTTACAAAACTCGGAAAAAGTTCCTAACCGTCAAAAAATCTGATTTCGAGAAAATGTAAAAAGAACTCGATTGACATGGAAAGACAGCTGCCATGTGAGTGTTCAAAAACAGTAAGTTTGAACTGAAGTGGGGATCACCTAAGCAAACGATATAGTTCGAGTTAGTGTTCTTTCTTATCTGTAGTAGAAGCACTTTAAAATTACCATGAAACCTACTGGCTGAATGCAGGAAAAAAAAAAATAATAATAATAATAATATTCGTGTTTAACAATTAGCCAAATTTCCTTTGGAAAAATTTCTCAACACTGATACTTCTTGAGCAGGAAAATTGATGAGCTTTTGATTCTCATCTTTAAATTTAAAAGAGAAAGTTCAAACACTATCGCAATACCGCGATATATAGTAATTACCATGTATAACTTTATCCCTCATCTCCGTAGACAGACTGCATACTGCATGACTGACATATATATATATATATATATATATATATATATATATTTTGAAAGAACAATGAATGATCTGTATTGTGGTCAAGAGGTTGTTTGGATTTCATAATTATGAGGAGGGTCATCTGAATAATGCTGAAAACAGCACAATTGTGGGCGACGAAACTAAATATCAGCCTTCCACAAACGCACTCTAAACAGTTAAACACTCCAAATTGTATCAAAAATTTAAAAAAAAAAAAAAAAAAAAAAATTCTGTGGGTCAGAAAATTCCGTCTCGAGATAAAACATGAGTATGAAGGCTAAATGAGGTAATTCGTAGGGTGAAATCGATTCACATTTAAAGAAGGCTTCCATTTTAGGGTTTTAAGCTCAAAGAGTTCCGATTCATTAAGGACGTGAAAACAACTTTGTAATTTAGAGATAAAATGTGCATGGATAGTTCTTGAATGTGGCATGTTGTATCTAAAGACCAAAAATGAGATGTGGATTATTTTTGCAGTATGACGGTTCGTGTGATATCATTATCCATATTCATAAAGGTAAAATTAATCGAAAAGGCAATTTAATGTTTAAAAGAAAGTCGTATATTTATTATCACATTCATTATCATGAAAAACTAAATACATATCTCTACTAATATATACTATTTACAAACATTACTTGGTTCCTCATATACGCAGTTTTATTGTACATGTTGGGTCTAAAAAAAAAAAAAATCAGTTTCTAGGATGGTAACTCTGAACTGCTGTGTCTGCCGTGTTGAGATTAACTGGATTTTTAATTTACGAACAATCTATTTGCATTTTTTAGCCATGACTACGCGGATATACGGTAATTCCAAAGTTGAACTAGTTGTGGCTGAAAGCATTCTCCTTGGGAGTGATGGTTGTATGTACGTATTCTTGGGCGATATCGCTAAATATGAATACTTTCACATGTGTACACTAAATTCATTGAGAAAAACAAATAATTATTACAAAAACTCAGAAGACACTTCTGTGATTAAAAAATAAACATTTAAGAAGCATATAACAAGAAATCGAGTGACATGTAAAGAGAGCTGAAATCGGAGAGTTCAAAAACAAAATATTTCAATTGATGATGTTGTCACCGAAATAAGCGAGAAATTTCGATTGATTTTTTTTTTTACCTGCACTAGAAGCACTTCAAAATTGTATATATCCTCCTGATTAAATGTAGAAAAAAAAAAAATAGAATCTTTGTACATAGTGACGTTTCCTGTTACACCATATGCCGAATTTCCTTATGTAAAATTTCTCAAAACTTATACCTCATGAGATGGAATATTGATGAGCTGAATTTCATCTAAAAATTTATACGAGAAAGTACAAACTGTTATGCTGGTGTTTTTAAGACGACTTCTCGTCCTAAAAACACTAGCGACTGAAGCGGGGTCCTCTTTCTAGACCGGAAGTAAAGCACCAACACAGGAACAGGACATAAAAACCAGGCAGTACACCTTAACACATCTATTACCTTATTTCTAACCGTAACAATACAACACAGAGTGATATTTGAGATACAGGGGAACTGAGACACAGAGTTAACATTCAGCACCACAAAATATAGTTACACTCAGTACACACTACAATGCTCATACAGGGATATCTTGAATTATATATGGTATTGTCTATGTGTCACTTTTAGGCAGGATATACACTGAACTGATCACAAAGGGGATAAACAAGATTGGGAGTCTGTAGGGGAAATATTACTATAAATAAGGTAGGGTGCGGATGGCGACACCTGACACAGTCACCTGGTCACGGCGACACTCACGCTCAGGCTTTTGACCGGCCCGCGCACCCTAGCCTTATGCGTTCACAGAAAGTTCTTTTACTGGGGGGACTTGGATAATTATTCTAAGGTTCATTCTCTGTCCTGCCGACACTGAGTTCTTTTGGACTATTGGTAACTACACTGTTCTTCACTTAGTCACTGTTCACTGTTCTTTTCCCCGATTTGTTCTCGACACAAGGGGAGTCACTATTTACCTGTATCTTCTGGGTAATGTTCACTCCGTGACAAGGGCGTGAGGGTAGAGCCCTAGGGGGACCCGGCCTGCAGAGGGCAAGGGATTATCTGCAGGGGAGTCACTGCCCTGGTCACACTCGTCGGTGGGGTGCAGGGAGGCCCTCCCGTCTGGGGGCCTCGACCTGAGAGGTGGCCCTCGAGTTGGGGCCTCGTCGGTGTGGTGCAGGGAGGCCCTCCTGTCTGGGGGCCTCGACCTGAGAGGTGGCCCTCGGGATTGGGGCCGAACAGCCTGAGTAGTCAAGCCTGTCGTCTCTAGCTCCGTGGAGTGAGGGAGCCGGGATCGCCTACGTCAGGAGCTGGTGGGTCTGGCCTGGGTGTCCTGGGTCTGCGGGCGCCTAGGGGGAGAGGCGCCGACAGGGCTGGGCTGCGGCAGCTTCTCCTTTGGGACTCGGGCAGGAACAAGGATCTCCCAGGCGTGGGAGGTAGGTCCGATATCGGGCCTTGCCACCACTCTAGTGTCACCTCCAGGGCTATATTCCCGGGTGGTGACAAAGGGCTCCCACAGGGGGAAGAGGCTGGAGAAGGACTCACGTCACTCGTGTCCTCTCTGGTACGTCCTGACGCCGGAGCCTTGGGTCGCCTTACCCTGGTACATACGTTGGCTGTGGCCGTGAGCTTACCTGGCATACAAGGAGCGACTGAAGGGCGTACAAGGTCGCTCCTTCCCCGCCACGTATAGAGACCATCGGCGCGGTGTTGCTCCCGTAGTAGGGGACAAGCCGGAGTGAGGGGCACAGAGGCCACACTCTCTCCAGTACGTACTGAGGCTACCTTCAGGGGCTTCTCTACCCTGGTACGTGCCACGGCCGGAGCCGGATGCCTACCCGTCTTACAGAGAGCAACTGAAGGGCGTACAAGGCCGCTCCTTCCCCGCCACGTATAGAGACCGTCAGCGCGGTGTTGCTCCTGTAGCAGGGAAAAGCTACACGTACGATAGCAGGGGCTCTTTACCCTGGTACGTACTCTGGCCGTAGCCGGGAGCTGATATTTCCGACCAGAAGCAACTGAAGGGCGTACAAGGCCGCTCCTTCCCCGCCACGTATAGAGACCGTCGGCGCGGTGTTGCTCCTGTAGGGGAGAACAGCAGGAGAGGGATGCACTGGCAACTCTCTCTCTGGGGTGTACTAAGGCCGGAGCCTTGGGTCCCCTTACCCTCGTACACTTTATTAGGCCGTAGCCTTGGGCCTCCTGCCCTAGAGGGTGTAACAATTACCGTCAATACGGTATTACTTGGGATTGAAGCTAGTTCAGTCCCACCCCTTTTCTGACAACGGTTGTTCTACCCGCAAGGTAGTTGCCTTTCCCTGGTCACCTGGAGTTGGGGCAGTTTCGGGGAACAAGAGCCCAGGACCGTAGTGTCTTGGTGACCCTCTTGATTGGGGTCACTAACCCCACCGTTGTGTCCTCCTGGGGTGGTAGTGCGGTGGCGGCCCGGTGGTGGGGTGGGGGGTGGTGAGGTGGGAGGTCCGGCGGCGGGCACGGCGGCCATTTTACAAACACTACCGGGATTCCGGGATATATAATTAAATATCATTTATAATCTTATTTCCTATCTCCGTAGACAAAATTAATAGTGCATGACCGCTACAAAAAACGCAGGTTGAGGGGACACTGAATGAACTCTATTAATGTCGTCTGGAGATTGTTTGGATTTTGACGTAATAAAAAGAATCATGTGAGTGATGCTACAAACCACGTAACTGAACGCGAAAACACAAAATATGAAACTTCCACAAACTCACTCAAAACTAGCTGTTAAATACCACCAATTGTATGCTAAAATTCAGAAAACATTACTGAAGGTAAGAAAATTACTTCTCGATAACAACATTAGTAGGAAGGCTAAATCATGTAATACGTTGGATGAAATCCATTCACACGTAAATAGGCTGCCATTAAAGGGTTTTAACCCAAAGAGTTTCTTTTCGTTAGGGACATGAGGATAACTTGGTAATTTAGAGATTAATCGGATGTTTGTTTGTTTTTCTTCATGGATAAAGCTTTTAATTGGCATCTTCAGCTTAGTGATCAAATATGATATATGGAATTTTTTTGCAGTATGACGGTTCGCATGATATCATTATTCATATTTACCAAGGTTAATTCACTACGAAAGGCAATAAAAAGTTTCCAAGAAAATAAAATATATAATGATTATCACATCTACATTATCAGAAAAACCTAAATGCATAGCAGTACTGAGATATAAAATTAATAAACATTACTAGGTTCCTCAGGTAGGTTTTATTTTTCACGATGGGTCTAACAAAAATCAGGTTGCATGTGCGTTGACCTGAGCTGATTGTCCAGCGTACTTTTAATTAAGGAAAAACTAAATACATATCCCTACTGATATATACTATTTATAAACATTTCTTGGTTCCTCATATATGTAGTTTTATTCTTCATCATGGGTCTTAAAAAAAAAAAAAAAAAAAAAAAAAAAACAGGTTTCAGAGGGCTTCCCCTGAACTGTTGTGTCTGCCGTGTTGAGATTAGCTACGTTTAAATTCCGATTAGCCTATTTGGCTGATACCATTCGCCGTTGGAGTTAATAACTATTGTACTGGAGTGATGGCTGTATAAACGTATTCTTGGGCGAAATCGCTAAATTTGCAACTTCCACAAATGTATACAAAATTGATTAGGAAAAACTAATAATTATTACAAAAACTCAGAAGACACTCATGTGAGTATTTCGTTTCGTCAGGGACCTGAAAACAATTTGGTAATTTAGAGATAAAACGGATGTTTGTTTTTTATGCACCGATCGGCCTTTAAAGTATCATCTTGAATCTAATGATCAAATATGAAATGTGGAATATTTTTCCATTATCATGATTCGTCTGATATCATTATCTATATTTATAATGGTAAATTCAAACGGAAAGGCAATATAATGTTAAAAGAAAGTCGCATATATATTATCACATACATTATCAGGAAAAACTAAATACCGATCCCTACTGATATATAAAATTGATAAACATTACTTAATCCCTCATATACGATGTTTTAGTATTCATGATGGATCTAAAAAAAAAAAATACAGGTTCTAGGAGGCTCACAATCAACTGCTGTGTCTGTCGTTTTGAGATTAACTGGATTTTTAAATTCCGATGAGTCTGCTTTATTTTAGCCTTGACTACACGTATAAGGTACTTCGAAAGTTGACCTAGTTGCGGCTGATGGAATTCTCATTGGGGGTCATTTAAAACTATTGTACTTGAGTGATGGCTGTATAATCTTATTCTTGGGAGAAATCGATAAATATGCAAATTCCACAAGTTTACACAAAATTGATTGGGACACACAAATAATTATTTCAAAAACTCAGACACTTTTGTGTTTTAAAAAATCACATTAAAAAATCATATAACAAGAAATCAAGTAACGTAAAGAGAACTGAAATCTTAGTGTTAAAGAACAATAATTTTCAATTCATGTTGTCACCGAAATAAGCCAGAAACTTCGATTGAGTATTCTTTATTACCTGCACTAGAAGAACTTCAAAACTGAATATATCTTCCTGATTAAAATGGACAGAGAGAGAGAGAGAGAGAGAGAGAGAGAAAGACAGAGAGAGAGAGAATATTTGCACAGAGTGACGGTTCGTGTTCAATCATTTGCCACATTTCCTTATGTAAAATTTCTCAAAACTTATACCTAATGAGATGGAATATTGATGAGCTTTTGACTCTCATCTATAAAATTATACGAGAAAATACAAACACTCTCGCGATACCGAGGTATGTAATAAATTACCATTTATAACTTTATTCCTCATCTCCATAGACATACAGTGCATGACAGCTACAAAAAACGCTGGTTGACGGGACACTGAATGAACTCTATTAATGACGTCTAGAGATTGTTTGAATTTTTACATAATGAAGAGGGTCATGTGAGTCATGCTAAAATCTACATAATTAATGGTGAAAACACAAAATATGCAACTTCCACAAACGCACTCTAAACTAGCTGTTAAATACTCCCAATTGTATCTGAAATCAGGAAAACAAATCTGGAGATGAGATAATTTCGTCTCGATAAAAAAGTTTGTTTGAAGGCTAAATGAGATAATACGTAGGATGAAAGCGTTTTACATGTATAGGAGGCTACAATTTGAGGGTTTTAAGCCCAAAGAGTTTCGGTTCGGTGGGGACGTGAGAACAACTTGGTAATTTAGAGATAAATCAGATGGTTTTTTTTTTTCTGCATGGATAGTGCTTTAAATTGGCATTTTGAGCTTAGTGATCAAATATGAAATGTGGAATATTTTTGCGGTATGACGGTTCATGTGATATAATTATTCATATTCACCAAGGTTAAATGACTACGAAAGGCAACAAATCGTTCAGAAAAAACTAGCATACATATTGATTATGACATATACATTATCAAGAAAAATTTAATGCGTAGCCGTACTGAGATATAGAATTGGTAAACATTACTTAGTTCCTCATATCCGCAGTTTTAATGTTCATGATGGGTCTAAAAAAAAATCAGGTTGCAGGACCGTTGACCTAAGCTGTTTGTTTTGTGTTGAGATTAACTGTGAATTTTTTTTCCGATTAGTCAATTGGCTTTTTTTATTTTTCTCGGCGAGACTGCAGGGATGAAAGGCAGTTCCAATTCGGATCTAATTTCGGTTGATAGGATCCGCTTTTGGGATAGTTCAAAACTTTTACAGGAGCGATTGTAGTATAAACTTTTTGGTGGAAATCGCTAAACATGCAACTTCCATATTTTTTTCTCTCAATTGACTGCGAAACGATCTATTTCCAAAAATCAAAAGACATTTCCATACTATACTACTATATACCTAGGCTGCTTCCCCCAAGGAAAGGGAGGTAGACGAGACAGAACAACACACTCCTCATTTACTCATCCATTCAAACACATTCATTCGCATCTTAGCCCCAAAGCGGAGAACGGACAGATCCTCACCGCACCACACCGCACAAGGGTCAACTGCGCGATGCAACCAGTGACATCCGCAGCAGGGCCCGACAGCAGAACTGGTTTACCCCTGCCACATCATAACTGACCCATCTCCTTACCCGCACCTGACCTGACTAGCTGATCAGACCAAATGCGGGAGAATATCCCCTCAGGTCTGCGTCATCACTTACTCATTCACAATTTCTCTCCATTTATTTCTGTCACACTCAGCCACTCTTCCTTGCTCAACAGACATCCCTCTCGCATCTAGCGCTCTCTTCACTTCTGCATCTATTCTTCCATCCACAGTGACATGTGACCCTAGATATTTAAAACACTCTACCTCCTCAAGCAACTCGCCATTCAAAACTATACTCATCCCCCTACCATCTACCAATCTCGTACACTTCATCACTTTACTCTTATTCTCATTTACCTTCAATTTCCTCCTTTTACACACCCTTACAAACTCCTCTACCAACTGTCTCAGTCTCTCCTCTGAATCAGCCACCACTGCAGTATCATCTGCAAACAGCAACTGTTTCAGATTCCACTCTCCACCATCAACATTCACCAGACTCAGACCTCCACCTAAAACTCTTGCATTCACCTCCCTTACAACACCATGTAAATATTAAACAACCAAGGCGACATCACACATCCCTGTCGCAGCCCCACTCTCACGGGTAACCAATCACTTACAGCATTTCCCACTCTTACACACGCTCTACTATTTACATAAAAACTTTTCACCCCTTTTAGTAACCTACCAATAAGTCCATACAATCTTAAAACAGTCCACAAAGGCTCCCTATCAATTCTATCATACGCTTTCTCTAAATCCATAAATGCCCAAAACACATCCTTGCCTTTCGCTAAATACTTTTCACACACTTGTCTCACAGCAACCACCTGACCCACGCATCCCCTCCCTCTCCTAAAGCCACACTGCTCCTCACTAATCACTCCCTCTGTACCCTCTCTAACTCTCATAATTAACACTCTACCATAGGACCTACAACACTCAACAGACTTATACCCCTAAAGGTAATACAATCATACTTATCACCCTTGCCTTTATACAACGGGACAACACAAGCACTTGCGCAGTCAATTGGCACCATACCTTTCACAAAGCACACATTCAACAATCTTACTAACCAGTCAACAATAGTCATTCCACCACCCTTCAGGCATTCCACAGCACACCCATCCATACTTGCAGCTTTCCCTGTTTTCATCTCCTTTACTGCCTTCTCCACTTCCTCCTTCGTGATCAAAGAATGAAACTCTCCCAACATATTTATTCCTTGCATTCTTCCATCAGCCACAATCTCAGCCACCCTTTCCTCCTCTACATTTAACAATCTTTCAAAATACTCTGCCCATCTCTTCCTTACTGCATCCATCTCAATTAACATCCTTCCATCCTCTGCTTTTACTCGTACTTCCTTCCCAGACTCTCCCTTTCGCACCCTTTTCACCTCCTTCCAAAATATTTTCTTATTCTGTTGGAAATTATCTGACATTTCTCAAGGTAAAAAAAAAAAAAAAACATTTAATTATAATATAACCAAAAAATCGATTGGCGTTTAAAAAGAGCTGGCATATGAGGGTTTAAGAAAAATAGGTTTGAACTGATTTAGTGGTCACCGAAACAATCGAGAAACTTCGAATGAGTATTCTTTTTTTATCTGCATTAGATGCACTATAAAATTACAATCGAGCCTCCTGATTAAATGTTAAGAACAAAACAATATTCGCACATCATAAACGTTCCTTTTGCAACATAAGCTATTTTTCATTAGGTAAAATTTGTTAAAACTGAAACCTCCTGAGATAGAATATTGATGAACATTTCAATCTCATTTACAATTTTATACGGGAAAGTACAAACACTATTGCGATACCGAAATATATAGTTAATCAACAATTATAATTTTATTCCTTATCTACATAGATATATAGTGTTTGACAAAAACAAAAAAATGCAGATTGACAAAATACTGAATGAAGATTAATGTCGTCTGGAGACTGATTGGATTTTATCTTCTTTATTTGAGTGATGCTTAAAATCGCATAATTGCGGGCGAAAACCCTAAATATGCAATTTCAACAAATGCTCTTTAAACTACCTGTTAAACGCCCACAATTGTATCTGAAATTCAGAAAACATTTCGGGGAGTGAGAAAATTGCGTCTCGAGAAAAACATGAGAAAGAAGCCTAAATGAGGTGCCGAAAAACGTAGGAAGAAATCGATTCACAGGTAAAGAAAGCTGCCAATTGAGGATTTTAAGCCCAAACAGTTTCGTTTCATTAGGGACTCGAAAACACCTTGTTAATTTAGAGAAAAAACGGTTTATATATGCACTGCAAAACTAGGGATTTAAAGTGGCATCTTCACCCCAGTGATCAAATATAAAATATGGATTACTGTCGCAGTTCGTGTGATACCATTATCCATATTTATCAAAGTATATTGACTCTGACATGAAAGTAGTTGTTTACAAGAAAATCGTTTTTTCATTATCACATATCCATACAATTTATAAACATTTCTACATAGTTTCATTGTTCATGATTGGTCTAAAAAAATCAGGTTGCAGAAGCTTACACCGGGGTTGTCGTGTATTTCGTTTTGAGATTAACTGGATTTTTAAATTTCGAAGTCTTTTTTTTTTTTTTCTTCCCAAACACTTCAGGGATAAAACGTAGTTCCAACTGTGAACTACTTTCGGCTGATACCATCCGCCCTGGGGGTGATATAAGATTGTTTTACTGGAGCGACCGCTGTATATACTTATTTCTCGTCGAAATAGCTAAATATGCAACTTGCACTAATGTACTCGAAATGGACAGCGAAACACAGAATTACTTCCACAACCCAGAAGACGTTTCTGAGAGTCAAAAAATCTTATTTAGAAAACATGTAACAGGAAATCGATTGACACGTAAAGAGAGCTCGTTGTGAGTGTTTAAGAACAATAAGTTTGAACTGATGTGGGGATCACCGAAGCAAGCGAGAAAGTTCGAGTGAGTGTTCTTTCTTATCTGTAGTAGATGCACTTTTAAATTACCATGAAACATCCTGAAAATGTAGAAAAAAAAATTGAATATTTCACATTAATAAGATTCCTGTTAAACCATAAGTCACATTTCCTTAGGTAATATTTTTCACAAATGATACTTCGTGAGCAGGGAAATTGGTGAGCATTTGACTCTCATCTAAAAATTTATACGAGAAAGTACAAAAACTATCGCAATACCGCTACATATAGTAATTTCCATGAATAACTTTCTCCCTCATCTCCGTAAACATACTGTATACTCCATGATAGCAATAAAAAATATAGTTTGGAGGAACAATGAATGAACAGTATTGTGGTCTGGAGATTGTTTCGATTATATCGGTATGAAGAGGGTCTTTTGAATGATGTTAAAAACCGCATAATTTTGGGTGAACACACTAAATATGTAACTTCCACAAATGTACTCTAAACGTGCTGTTAAACACTCCCAATTATAAAATTCAGAAACATTTCTAAGGGTGAGAAAATTCGTCTCTAAAAAAACTCGAGTATGAAGGCTAAATGAGCTAATACCTAGGATGAAATCGATTCACATGTAAAGCAGGCTTCCATTTGAGGGTTTTAAGCTCAGAGAGTTTCGTTTCAATAGGTACGTGAAAAAAACTTGGTAATATAGAGATAAAACTGTTATTTTTTTTCGTATGGATTGGACTTTAAAGTGGCATCTTGTATCTAATTATCATATATGAAATGTGGAATATTTTTGCCTTATCATGGTTCGTGTGATATCATTATCTGTATTTACAAAGGTAAACTCACTCGGAAAGGGAATAAACTGTTTAAAAGAAAGTCATATCTTTATTTCAGGAAAAGCTAAATACATTGAACTACATAAATATATTGTTTATAAACATTACTTGGTTCCTTATAAACGCAGTTTCATTGTTCATCTATCTATCTATTTCCAAACGCCTCAGTCCCGTTCGGAGTGGCCACAAACAAATCGCCTCCACGTCGCCCTATCCCCCGCCATTTCACTGCCCTGCTCCCAACTCACCCCTCTCTCATATACCTCTCCACTCCATCCCTAAATCTTATCCTCGGCCTCCCCCTCCCTATCCCCCCTCCACCTCACTCACATACACTCTCTTCGTCAGTCTTTCATCCTCCATCCTCTCCACATGGCCAAACCACCTCAGTGTATTCCACCTAACGCATCCTATCACATCCACATCCACACCACAACGCTCCTTTATATCCTCATTTGTCAGCCTGTCTCTCCATGTGACTCCACAGGCTCCTCTTAAATAACTCATTTCCACTGCTCTCACTCTTGACTTGTGTCCTTCCAACAACGTCCATGCTTCGCTTCTATACGTTAGAGTTGGTATCACAATACTGTTAATAGTAACTTTTTCACTTCCATGCTCACTTCCCTGTTTTTTATCACTGCTTTCAAGAAACCAGAAACCTCTCTTCCCTGCTGTACCCTTTCAAGCATTTCACCCTCCAAACCTCCATCCTTACTCATCACTACCCAAGTACTTAAGTGTACTCACATTTTCCAGTTCCTCGCCATCCAACCTCGCTGTACATTCACTGACTTCACCTCTCTCAAAGACCATCACTCTACTCTTCCTTACATTCACCTTTAGATTCCGTTTCTTACACACTCTCCCAGATTCATCCACCAAGCATTGCAGCTCCCCTTCGTCTTCACTCAACAACACAGTATCATCTGCAAACAACAGTACAGGGAGTTTCCAAACACTACCCTGTCTAACCAGGGCTACTCCAACATCCACCACCCTACCTTGTACCTCTTTTATTACCCCATCCATGTAAAGATTGAACAACCATGGAGACATGACACATCCCTGTTTCAACCCAACCTTCAAAGAGAAAAATTCACTCAGTTCACCATCCACACGCACTGCATCCTTAGCACCATTATACATACTCTTCACAGCATTCAACATCTTCCCATCTACTCCATATATTCTTAATACTTTCCACAATCCTTGTCTATCCACCCTGTCATAAGTTTTCTCCAAATCGCTGAAAGCCGCATACAACTTCTTTCTCTTCTCTAGAAACTTTTCCACTAAAGATCTAAGAATGAATATCTGATCTACACAACCTCTTCCCTTCCTAAAGTCTCCCTGTTCTTCTCAAACTAATCCCTCTGTTCCTTCTCTAACTCTGTCAATAAGTATCCTACCATACACTTTTCCTATTATACGAAGAAGATAAATGCCTCTATGATTACCACACACTTCTTTTTCCCTTTTCCCTTTGTATAAGGGAATAATTATACCTGACTTCCAATCCTCCGGGACTCTACCTTCCTCCCAGGCCCATCTGCACATCTTCCAAAACCATTCTACTACTATCTCTCCCTCATGCTTCAGCATTTCACCACACACTCCATCAATTCCTGGGGCTTTCCCCAGTTTAACTTTCTTCATTGCTTTCACAACTTCTCTCCTACTGATTTCTTCCCGTCTTCTCACATCCCTCCTTCTCCCAGCCATTCCCCAGCCACACTATACTCCCAGTACTTCCATCCTCTATGTTCGACAATTCCTTAAAGTGTTCTCTCCATCTGCTCACTTTTTCTCTCTTCTCCACTAGTAATCTACCATTTTTTATCTTTCACTCCCCTGCTAACTTCACTTCCACCCTGTCTTACTCTCTTCACCTCTTTCAAGAACATTTTCTTACAGTCCCTCCACTTTACACTCAAATTCCTTCCAAATTTCTCATCCACTCTCTTCTTACTCTCTCTTACTAATTTTTTCACTTCTCTTTTTCTTTCTACATATAACTCTCTCCTCCGCCTCTCTACTTCTTCCACGGCCCCTACTTCTCATCCATTCATTGTATGCTTTCCTCTTTTGTGCCCCAGCCTGTCTCACCTCTTCATTCCACCACGCTGTTCCTTGCACACCCCTCCGTCTTTTCTTCATCCCACACACCTCATCACATGCTGCACGAATTTCTTCTGTGAATATCCTGCACACACCTTCCACGTCCCCCATCTGCTCCAATTCATATTTACCCAATCGTTCCTCCACTTCTCTCTTATATTCTGCCTTTTTCTCATCCTCTTGCAACTTCTCTACTCTCCTTGCAAATACTCCTTCTTCCCGTCTTTCTATTCTTATATTTCTCCATGTTATTTGGATCTTGATTCTGGCCGCCACCAAGTAGTGGTCAGAAAGTCCACTCCCCCAACCTCTATAAGCTCTTCCATCCATTATACATCTTCGCATCCTATCATCTATGTCCTTTGTCCGGTCCTGGGTCGTCATCTTTTGATCAGTCCTTGTCCGAGGCTTTTTGTTTGTCTTTTTAGCTAGTTGTTTTCCGGGGAGAGGAACTAACCCTCCGCCAACATTTTAAGTCGCCTTTTACGACAAGCAGGGATACTGGGGAAGTATACTTGAAAAAAAAGAAAAAAAAAATACCCCAGGGGGTCTAAAAAAAAATCAGGTTCCTGGTGGCTCGTCCTGAACTGTTGTGTCTGCCGTGTTGAGATTAACTGGATTACTAATTTCCGATGAGTTTATTTGTTTCACTATAGCCTTGACTACATGGATATAATGTAATTCCAAAGCTGAACTAGTTAAAGCTGATAGAATTCTATTTCGGGATCGTTTAAAACTAATCTACTGGAGTGATGGCTGTATATATGTATTCTTGGGCGAAATAGCTAAATATGCAACTTCCACAAGTGTACACAAAACTGATTAGGAAATACACCTAATTATTATCAAAACTCAGAAGACACTTCTGAGGGTAAAAAAAAATCACATTTAAGAAACTTACAAGAAATCCATTGATGTGTCAACAGAGGTGAACTCTGAGAGCTGAAGAACAATAATTCTCAAATGATGTTGTTCTCACCGAAATAAGCGAGAAATATCGATTGAGTGTTCTTTTTTACCTGCAGTACAAGCACTTTATAATTGCCTACTGATGAGCTTTTGACTCCCATCTATGAATTTCTATGAGATAAAACAAATACTATCGCGATACCAAGATATATAATGAATTACCCTTTATAACTTTATTTCTTTTATCAGTAGATATATAGTGCATGACAACTACCAAAAATGCAGGTTCACGAGACACTGAATGAACTATGTTATTGTCGTCTGGAGATTGTTTAGATTTTTACGTAATGAAGAGGGTCATGTGAATGATGCTAAAAACCACAGAATTGAAGGCGAAAACACTAAATATGGAACTTCCACATATGAACTCAAAACTTGCTACTAGACACTCTCAATTATATCTAAAGTTCAGAAAAAACGTCTGGGGGTGAGAAAATTCCGTCTCGATAAAAACATGAGTTTGAAGGCTCAATGAGGTAATACGTAGGATGAAATCATCTTATAGGTAAAGAAGGCTGCCATTTGATTGTTTTAAGCCCAAAGACTTTAGTTTCACTGGGGACTTGAAAACTGGTAATTTAGAGATTAATCGGATGTTTGTTTGTTTTTCTGCATGGATAAAGCTTTCAGTTGGCATCTTGAGCTTTGTGATCAAATATGAAATGTGGAATATTTTTGCAGTATGACGGTTCGTGTGATATCATTATCTATATTTCCGAAGGTAATATCACTACGAAAGGCAATAAATCGTTTCCAAGAAAACCATATATATATATTGATTATCACATATACATTATCAGGAAAAACTAAATGCTGAGCCGTACTGAGAGATAAAATTAATAAACATTACTTGGTTCCTCATATACGGTTTTATTCTTCATGACGGGTCTAACAAAAAATCAGGTTGCAGAAGCGTTGACCTGAGCTGTTTGTCTTCCGTGTTGAGATTAACTGTACTGTACTTTTAATTCCCGATGTCTATTTTTTTTTTTTTTCTTTTCGCTGACATGTCAGAGATGAATGGTTGTTCCAATTGGGATCGAGTTGCGGCTGATACCATACCCTTTTTGGATAGTTCAAAACTTTAACATGAGCGATGGCAGTTTAAACTTCTTTTTGGTGGATATCACTAAATATGCAATTTACATATTTTTTCTCTAAACTGACTGCGAAACGCCGTTAATTGTTTAAAAAACCCAAAAGACATTTCTGATGGTGCATATATATATATATCTATATATATATATATATATATATATATATATATATATATATATATATATATATATAATCAATTTTAGATAAAATACAACAAAAAGTCTTATGACACGTAAAGAGAGCTGGCATATGAGGGTTAAGGAACAATAGGTGTGAACTGATTTCGGGGTAACCGAAACAAGCGAGAAACTTCGAATGAGTATTCTTTTTTTATCTGCAGTAGAAGCACTATAAAATTACAATCGAGTCTCCCGATTAAATGTTAAGAAAAAAAACAATATTCATACATGATAAACGATTCTGTTCCAACATAAACTATTTTTCATTAGGTAAAATTTGTTAAAACTGATACCTCCCGGGATGGAATATTGATGAGCTCTTCACAGTCATTTATAAACTCATACGGGGAAGTACATACACTACTGCGATACCGAAATACCTTATATCAATAGGCATATAGTGCTTAACAACTACAAACAAATGCAGGTTGACGGAACACTGAATGAACTCAATTAATGTCGTCTGAAGATTGGATTTATCGTTATGAAATGGGTTATTTAACTGATGCTGAAAATCGCATAATTGAGGGCGAAAACCCTGAATATGCAATTTATACAAATACACTTTAAAACACCTGTTAAACACACACAATTGTATCTAAAATTCAGAAAAAATTTCGGAGAGTGAGAAAATTCCGTCTCGAAAAAACATGACTAAGAAGGCTAAATGAGGTAATACGTAGGACGAAATAGACTCACAGGTAAAGAAAGCTGCCATTGAGGATTTTAAGCCCAAAGAGTTTCGTATCATTAGGATCTGAAAACACCTTGGAAATTTAGAGAAAAAAGGTTTATTTTTATCTGCAAAACTAGGGCTTGACGGTGAAATCTTCAGGCTAGTGATCAAATATAAAATATGGATTATTTTCGCAGTTCGTGTGACACCATTTTCCATATTTACCAAGGTATAATGACTACGAAAGGAAATTAGTCATAAGATAATCGTTTTTTCATTGATTATCTCATATCCATACAATTTATAAACATTTCTTCTTTGTTTACATGCACAGTATTATTGTTCATGATGGGTCTAAAAAAATCAGGTTGCAGGTGCTTAGACCGGGGTTGTTGTGTCTTTCGTCTTGAGATTAACAATGTTTAATTTCTGTTGTCTTTCTTTTTTTTTTTTTTTTTTTTTTTTGTAATTCTTCCTCGCCAACAATTCAGGAATAAAACGTAGTTCCAATTTTGAACTCCTCTCGGCTGATCGCATCCGCCCTGGGGGTTGGATGAAACTGTTTTACTGAAGTGACGGCTGTATATACTATTTTTTCGTCGGAATCGCCATATATGCAACCTGCACTAATGTATCTAAATTTAAAGCGAAACACAGAATTACTTCCACAACTCAGATGACGTTTCTGTGAATAAAAAAATCTTATTTAGAAAACATGTGACAAGAAATCGATTGACACGTAAAGAGAGCTGGCATGTGAGTGTTTCAGAAGATTAAGTTTGAACTGATGTTGGGATCACCGATGCAAGCGAGAAAGTTCGAGTGAGTGTTCTTTCTTCTCTGTAGTAGAAGCACTTTTAAATTACCATGAAACATCCTGACAATGTAGAAAAAAAAATATATATTTCACATTAAGAAGGTTCGTGTTAAACCATGTCACATTTCCTTAGGAGAAATTTCTCACAAATGATACTTCTTGAGCATGAAAATTGATGAGCATTTGACTCTCATCTAAAAATATGTACGAGAAAGTACTAAAACTATCGGAATAACGCTGTATATAGTAATTTCCATGTATAACTTTCTCCCTCATCTCCGTAGACATACTGTATACTGCATAACAGCAATAAAAAATATAGTTTGAAGGAACACTGAATGAATAGTATTGTCGTATGGAGATTGTTTGGATTTTATCGTTATGAAGAGGGTCATTTAAGTGATGCTAAAAGCCTAATAATTGAAAGCGAACACACAAAAATGCAACTTCCACAAATGTACTCTAAAGGAGCTGTTAAACACCCCCAATTATAAAATTCAGAAAACATTTCTGAGAGTAAGAAAATTCCGTCTCGAGAAAAACGACTATGAAGGCTAAATGAGCTAACAAGTACGATGAAATCGATTCACATGTAAAGAAGGCTCCCATTTGAGGATTTTAAACTCAAAGAGTTTCGTTTCATTAGGGACGTGAAAACAACTGGGTAATATAGAAATAAAACTTTTTTTTATTTTTTTGTCTCTAATGATCATATATAAAATGTAGAATATTTTTGCATTATCATAGATCGTTTTTTTTTTTTTTTTATGCGAGGAAGAAGGAACCAAAGTCCATGAGCCCGCAGTAACAGTTCCCTCCAAGAGAAAAACAAAATACAATAGAGAGCCAAATTCAAGATCCGATCATTTCGAGATGCCTGGACACACTGCGTTTGAAAGAATGGAGATCATAGGCAGCAGGAAATACAGACAGAGGGAGACAGTTCCAGAGTTGGCCTGTTGCATAAATGAAAGACTGGGATTAACGGTTAACTCTTGCATTAGAGAGTTGGACAGAAAAGGGATGAGAGTTTGCTGCCAGACGGGTGCTACGCGCCCGTCGTAGAAGTGGAGGAATGCAAGCAGACAGTTCAGAGGAGCAGTGACCATTAAAGTAGCGATAGGAAAGAGATAACGATGCAACAGTGCGGCGAAGAGACAGAGGTTGAAGGGAGTCAGTAAGAGGAGGAGAGTTAATGAGACGAAAAGCTTTTGACTCCACCCTATTGAGAAGAGCTGTATGTGGGGAGCCTCCCCACACATAAGAGTTGTACTCCACACAGGGGTGGATAAAACCCCTGTATAGAGTCAACAATTGTGCAGAGGTAAAGAAAGAGCAGAGTCGGCTTAGCACACCCAATCTCTTGGAAGCAGATTTTACAAAAGATGTAATATGATCTTTCCAAGATAAGTCCCGAGTAAATGAAACCCCAAGCATGGTCAAGGATGATGCAGGATTAAGATGAATATTATTAAACATTAGTGGATATACCTGTGGAAGATTTTGTCGGGTAGATAGGTGTAAGAACTGAGTCTTAGATGCATTAAAAACAACCATATTATTTTTACCCCAGTCAGAGATACAAGCCAAGTCAGACATTCGGTGTGCCATAGCCTCATCCCTTGTTTCTTGAAGTAACTGTTGAGATGGGCATTGCAGGAACCGAATGGAAAGGTGAAGGGTGGAGTTATCAGCATATGAGTGGATAGGGTTAGGTATACAGCTTAGAAGATCAATGATGAATAAAAGGAAGAGAGTTCGTGATAGGACAGAGCCCTGAGGAACACCACTGTTGATAGATCTAGGAGAAGAACGATGACCGTCTACAACAGTGGCTATAGAACGACAAGAAAGGAAGATAATGATGAAGGCACAGATAGAAGGATAGAAACTGTAGGAGGGCAGTTTGGAAATTAAAGATTTATGCCAGACTCGATCGAAAGCCTTTGAGATGTCAAGTGCAATGGCAAAGCTTTCGCCAAAGTCCCGAAAGGAGGATGACCAGGAGTCTGAAAGGTAGGTGAGAAGATCGCCAGTGGAGCGTCCCTGACGGAACCCATACTGACAATCGGAAAGAAGGTTGTGATAGGAAAGATGCCTTAAAATTTTTCTATTGAGAATTGATTCGAAAACTTTTGAAATACAGGACGTTAAAGCAATTGGATGATAGTTGGAGGGTTGGGAGTGGTCACCCTTCTTTTGGACTGGCTGAATGAGAGCAAACTTCCAGCAAGAAGGAAAGGTACAAGTTGACAGACAAAGGCGAAAGAGTTTGCCTAGGCAGGGTGTAAGCACAGAAGCACAGTTCTTGAGAACAACAGGAGGGACCCCATCAGGCCCATATGCCTTGTTAGTACTGAGGCCAGCAATGGCAGAAAATACATCAGCTGAAGAAATTTTAATGTCAGCCATGAGGAAGTCAGAGGGGGGAAGTGATGGAGGAACAGCACCGGAATCGTCTAAGGTGGAATTGGAGGAGAAAGTCTGTGCGAAGAGATCTGCTTTATCAGTAGAAGAAATAGCTACAGAACCATCAGAGTAGAAAAGAGGAGGGAAGGATGATGAGGTAAAGTTGTTAGAAAGGTTTTTGGCAAGGTGCCAGAAGGAGTGGGAAGAATTCGAGTTGGAGAGTTGAGAACATTTAGTACGGATGAAATTATTTTTAGCAGAGCGAAGAACAGACTTAGCACGATTCCGGGCAGAAACGTAAAGATGATGTGATTCAGGGGTGGGTTGGCTCCGGTGCCCTTTGAAGGCCCTCTCCTTGTTGCGGACAGCATTAGAACAAGCGTGATTAAACCAAGGCTTTCTTGCGTTAGTCAAAGGATATGAGAAAGGAATGTATGCTTCCATGCCCGAGAGAATAACCTCCGTAATGTGCAAGGCACACTCAGATGGTTCACGGCCATGGAAGCAATAATCATTCCAGGGAAAATCAAAGTACTGCCTGAGAACCTCCCGGTCTGCAGCTCCAAAATGCCACAGACGACGTTTCCCTGGAGGGTCCACAGGCCGTACCGGAGTGATAGGACAGGTTAAGGTGATAAGGTTGTGATCGGAGGAGCTCAATGGAGAGAAAAGATTAACAGAGTAAGCAGAAGGATTAGTTGTGAGGATGAGGTCAAGTATGTTGGAGCTCTCTCCAAGGCGGTCAGGGATACGGGTAGGGTGCTGTACAAGCTGCTCTAGGTCATTAAGGATAGAAAAGGTGTAGGCTTGTTCACCAGGTGGATCAGTGAAAGGAGAGGAGAGCCAAAGGTGGTGGTGAACATTGAAATCTCCTAGAATGGAGATTTCTGAGAAAGGAGAAATGGATAGAATGTGTTCCATCGGAGAAGTAAGATGGTCGAAAAATTTTTGATAGTAGAATTTGGGGATAAGTAAACAGCACAGATATATTTAGTCAGAGAATGACAGGAAAGCCGAAGCCAGAGTGTAGAGAATTCAGAAGAATCGAGTTCAGGAACACGAGAGCAAGATAAGTCGTTGCGTATATATACGCAACAGCCACCTTTGGCTTTGAAATGAGTATAGAGAAAGTAGGAGGATACAGAAAAGGGTTTGCTATCAGTTGCCTCAGACAGCTGAGTCTCAAGTTAGAAAAAGAAGGTGAGGTTTAGAGGAGGAGAGGTGGTGCTTAACCCTTTAACCGCGGGTATTGTTTTGGTCTGACTGTCCTCTCCCGCGGGGGTTTCAGCCAAATGTAAACAAACCTTTAAACCTTAATAACTCTGCACAGAATAAAGCTAGAGAAAAAAATAAGGTACCATTAGAAAGTACTAACCTTCAGCTTTCCATTGATGTAGGTTTCATGACTTTGTTGACTTTCACAGGACGGGCAGTGCCGTTAGAAGTGAGGGGTGTAAAATCACTATTTTTCGCTCACACATCATTACCTTCGCTCATACACCATTACCAAATGCCAACCTCATTCTGATAATAATACTATAAACATATATGAACACTGCACATACGATAAACACCCACTCTGTGTTCACTGAGGCAGGTAAAAGGCACTGTAATTACCTGCACTTCACTGCCACATCAGCGGTGTTGTAATCACTATTTTTCGTTCACACACCATTACCAAATGCCAACCTCATTCTGATAATAATACTATAAACATATATGAACACTGCACATACGATAAACACCCACTCTGTGTTCACTGAGGCAGGTAAAAGGCACTGTAATTGCCTGCACTTCACTGCCACATCAGCGGTGTTGTAATCACTATTTTTCGCTCACACACCATTACCAAATGCCAATCACATTCTGATAATAATACTATAAACATATATGAACACTGCACATACGATAAACACCCACTCTGTGTTCACTGAGACAGGTAAAAGGCACTGTAATTGCCTGCACTTCACTGCCACATCAACATGTGTTGTCACTCACACAGCTGGACAGATACTGATGCGCGCTTGGTCAGGGGTGGGGTGGGGGGCCCAGGGGGTGGGAGGTGGGGCCCCAGGGGGGGGAAGAGGGAGGTGGGGGTCGGCTGGAGTGAAAGAACTTAATAGCTACTCTCCCTTGAAACAATTGGCGCACGGAAAAAACGCGGGGTGTTCAAAATATTCACAAACATTCGAGAATGACACCCGAGGTTTGATCCAGTTTTTGCAACGTCATTCTGGAATGACACCCGCGGTTAAAGGGTTAACAGAGCGAAAGTTAGAGGAAAGGCCGCGAATGTTGCAGAAATGAAGAAGTGAGTCAGACAGTGGTTCCATGAACCTCGAGTCGTCACCGGGAGAGGGGCGGATGGTGGGGGCATTTATGGTCCCCCCCCCCTCTAGGAACTCCGAGGCTTGGTGATGAGACGCCATAAGTACATTTTGGAAAAGGAAGTGTAGTGTGTACTGTGCATGTAGTTTGGTGTAGATAGTTAGAGAAATTTGTACTGGAGAGCATGCTGGCCTACTCTCTGTGTAACTGAGACACTGAAAAAGTTCAGCAAAGGGAGATGGTCAGGATCTAGTCCTGAGGGCTGATGAAACGGAAGCTCCAGCACTCCCTGACATCAGCTTTCCATCCACCTCGGGAGTATTGCCCTGCTCGACTGGTGCTACAGTCTACTCCTTGGATATCATTATCCATATTTATAAAGGTAAACTCACTTTGAAAGGCAATAAATTGTTTAAAAGAAAGTCATATAATCATTGTAACATATACATGTTCAGGAAAAACTAAATACGTATAGATGCTGTTTATAAACATTACTTGGTTCCTTATAAACGCAGTTATATTGTTCATGCTGTTTCTAAACAATATCAGGTTCCAGAATGCTCGTCCAGAACTGCTGTGTCTGCCATGTTGAGATTAACTGGATTTCTAATATGCGATGAGTTTATTTCCTTCATCATAGCCTTGACTAAACGGATATAAGGTAATTCCAAAGTTGAACTAGTTACGGCTGATGGCATTCTCTTTGTGGATAGTTTAAAACTAATATACTCTAGAAACGTATATTTGGGCGAAATAGCTAAATATGCAGCTTCCACAAGTGTACACAAAATTGATTGGGAAAAACACCTAATCAATATCGAAACTCAGAAGACACTTCTCAGGGTAAGAAACATATAACAAGAAATCCATTGATGTGTTAACAGAGGTGACCTCTGAGAGCTGAACAACAAAAATTCTCAATTGATGTTGTTGTCACCTAAATAAGCGAAATATATCGATTGAGTATTCTTTTTTACCTGCAGTACAAGCACTTTAAAATTGCATACTGATGAGCTTTTGATTCTCATCTATAAATTTATATGAGATAAAACAAATACTATCGCGATACCAAGATATATAATGAATTACCGTTTATTACTTTTTCTTATTCCAGTAGATATATAATGCATGACAGCTACCAAAAATGCAGGTTGACGAGACACTGAATGAACTCTGTTATTGTCGTCTGGAGATTGTTCGGATTCTTACGTAATGAAGAGGTTCATGTGACTGATGCTAGAAACAACAGAATTAACGGCGAAAACACCAAATATGCAAATTCAACATATGCACTCAAAACTAGCTACTAAACACTCCCAATTGTATCTAAAATTCAGAAAACATTTCTGGGGGTGAGAATATTCCGTCTCGATAAAAACATGAGTATGAATACTAAATGAGGCAATACGTAGGATGAAATCGATTCACATGTAACGAAAGCTGCCATTTGTGAGTTTCAAGCCCAAAGAGTTACGTTTCATTAGAGGCAAGAAAAGAACTTGGTAATACAGAAATAAAAAGGATTTTTTCTCTGCATGGATAGAACTCTAAATTGGTATTTTAAGCCTAGTGATCAAAATATAAAATGTGGAATATTTTTTTCAGTTTGACGATTCGTGTGTTGCCATTATCCATATTTATCAAGGTTAACTCACTACCAGAGGCAATAAATCGTTTCCAAGAAAATCGTATATATATTGATTATCAGAAATACATTATGAGGAAAAATTAAATGCATAGCCGTACTGAGATATAAAATTGGTAAACATTACCTGGTTCCTCATATAGGATGAGTCTAAAAGAAAATTAGGTTGAAGGAGCTAAGACCGGTGTTTTTGTGTCCTTCCTCTTAAGATTAACTGAATGTTTTATTTCCGATGAGTCTACTGGCTTTTTTTTATTCTTCTTCGCCGATACTTCAAGGATAAAAGGTAGTCCCAATTGTGAACTACTTACGGATGATAGCATACGCCCTGGGAGTAGTAAAAAACTATTTTACTGGAGTGACGGCTCTATAAACATATTTTTGTTGGAAATCGCAACACAATCAACTTCCACTAATGTGCTCTAAGTTGACAGCGAATCGCTCAGAATTACTTTCAAATCTCAGAAAAAGTTCCTAACCGTCAAAAAATCTGATTTCGAGAAAATGTAAAAAGAACTCGATTGACATGGAAAGAGAGCTGGCATGTGAGTGTTCAAAAACAATAAGTTTGAACTGATGTGGGGATCACTTAAGCAAGCGATATAGTTCGTTCGAGTTAGTGTTCTTTCTTATCTGTAGTAGAAGCACTTTAAAATTACCACGAAACCTTCTGGCTGAATGCAGGAAAAAAATAATAATAATAATAATAATATTCGTGGTTAATAATCAGCCAAATTTCCTTTGGAAAAATTTCTCAACACTGATACTTCTTGAGCAGGAAAATTGATGAGCTTTTGATTCTCATCTTTAAATTTAAACGAGAAAGTTCAGACGCCATCGCAATACCGCGATATATAGTATATAATTAGCCTACCATGTGTAACTTTATCCCTCATCTCCGTAGACATACTGTATACTGCATGACATATATATATATATATATATATATATATATATATATATATATATATATATATAGGTTGAAAGAACAATGAATGATCTGTATTGTGGTCAAGATGTTGTTGGGATTTCATAATTATGAAGAGGGTCATCTGAAGAATACTGAAAACAGCACAATTGTGGGCGACGAAACTAAATATCAGCCTTCCACAAACGCACTCTAAACAGTTAAACACTCCAAATTGTATCAAAAATTAAAAAAGAAAAAAAAAAAAAATTCTGAAGGTGAGAAAATTCCGTCTCGAGATAAAACATGAGTATGAAGGCTGAGGTAATTCGTATGGTGAAATCGATTCACATTTAAAGAAGGCTTCCATTTTAGAGTTTTAACCTTAAAGAGTTCCGATTCATTAGGGACGTGAAAAAAACTTCGTAATTTAGAGATAAAATGGATGTTTGTTTTTTTGTGCATGGATAGTTCTTGAATGTGGCATCTTGTATCTAATGACCAAAAATGAGATGTGGATTATTTTTGCAGTATGACGGTTCGTGTGATATCAATATCCATATTCATAAAGGTAAAATCAATCGGAAAGACAATTTAATGTTGAAAAGAAAGTCGTATATTTATTATCACATTCATTATCAGGAAAAACTAAATACATATCTTTACTAATATATACTATTTACAGACATTACTTGGTTCCTCATATACGCAGTTTGATTGTACATGTTGGGTCTAAAAAAAAAAAAATCAGGTTCTACGAGGGTAACTCTGAACGGCTGTGTCTACCGTGTTGAGATTAACTGGAGTTTTAATTTACGAACAGTCTATTTGCTTTTTTTTAGCCATGACTACACGGATATACGGTAATTCCAAAGTTGAACTAGTTGTGGCTGAAAGCATTCTCCTTGGGAGTGATGGTTATATGTACGTATTCTTGGGCGAAATCGCTAAATATGAAACTTTCACATGTGTACACTAAATTGATTGAGAAAAACAAATAATTACAAAAACTCAGAAGACACTTCTGTGATTTAAAAATAAACATTTAAGAAGCATATAACAAGAAATCGAGTGACATGTAAAGAGAGCTGAAATCGGAGAGTTCAAAAACAAAATATTTCAATTGATGATGATGTCACCGAAATAAGCGAGAAATTTCGATTGATTTTTTTTTTACCTGCACTAGAAGCACTTCAAAATTGTATATATCCTCTTGATTGAATGTAGAAAAAAAAAAAATTTTTTGCACATAGAGACGTTTCCTGTTACACCATATGCCCAATTTCCTTATGTAAAATTTCTCAAAACTTATACCTCATGAGATGGAATATTGATGAGCTGAATTTCATCTAAAAATTTATACGAGAAAGTACAAACTGTTATGCTGGTATTTTTAAGACGACTTCTCGTCCTAAAAACACTAGCGACTGAAGCGGGGTCCTCTTTCTAGACCGGAAGTAAAGCACCAACACAGGAACAGGACATAAAAACCAGGCAGTACACCTTAACACATCTATTACCTTATTTCTAACCGTAACAATACAACACAGTGATATTTGAGATGCAGGGGAACTGAGACACAGAGTTAACATTCAGCACCACAAAATATAGTTACACTTAGTACACAATACAATGCTCATACAGGGATATCTTGAATTATATATGGTATTGTCTATGTGTCACTTTTAGGCAGGATATACACTGAACTGATCACAAAGGGGATAAACAAGATTGGGAGTCTGTAGGGGAAATATTACTATAAGGTAGGGTGCGGATGGCGACACCTGACACAGTCACCTGGTCATGGCGACACTCACACTCAGGCTTTTGACCGGCCCGCGCACCCTAGCCTTATGCGTTCACAGAAAGTTCTTTTACTGGGGGGACTTGGATAATTACTCTAAGGTTCATTCTCTGTCCTGCCGACACTGAGTTCTTTTGGACTATTGGTAACTACACTGTTCTTCACTTAGTCACTGTTCACTGTTCTTTTCCCCGATTTGTTCTCGACACAAGGGGAGTCACTATTTACCTGTATCTTCTGGGTAATGTTCACTCCGTGACAAGGGCGTGAGGGTAGAGCCCTAGGGGGACCCGGCCTGCAGAGGGCAAGGGATTACCAGCAGGGGAGTCACTGCCCTGGTCACACTCGTCGGTGGGGTGCAGGGAGGCCCTCCCGTCTGGGGGCCTCGACCTGAGAGGTGGCCCTCGAGTTGGGGCCTCGTCGGTGTGGTGCAGGGAGGCCCTCCTGTCTGGGGGCCTCGACCTGAGAGGTGGCCCTCGGGACTGGGGCCGAACAGCCTGAGTAGTCAGGCCTGTCGTCTCTAGCTCCGTGGAGTGAGGGAGCCGGGATCGCCTTCGTCAGGAGCCGGTGGGTCTGGCCTGGGTGTCCTGGGACTGCGGGCGCCTAGGGGGAGAGGCGCCGACAGGGCTGGGCTGCGGCAGCTACTCCTTCGGGACTCGGGCAGGAACAAGGATCTCCCAGGCGTGGGAGGTAGGTCCGATATCGGACCTTGACACCACTCTAGTGTCATCTCCAGGGCTATATTCCCGGGTGGTGACGAAGGGCTCCCACAGGGGGAAGAGGCTGGAGAAGGACTCACGTCACTCGTGTCCTCTCTGGTACGTCCTGAGGCCGGAGCCTTGGGTCGCCTTACCCTGGTACATACGTTGGCTGTGGCCGTGAGCTTACCTGGCGTACAAGGAGCGACTGAAGGGCGTACAAGGCCGCTCCTTCCCCGCCACGTATAGAGACCGTCGGCGGGGTGTTGCTCCCGTAGTAGGGAAAAGCTACACGTACGATAGCAGGGGCTCTTTACCCTGGTACGTACTCTGACTCTGACCGTAGCCGGGAGCTGATCTTTCCGACCAGAAGCAACTGAAGGGCGTACAAGGCCGCTCCTTCCCCGCCACGTATAGAGACCGTCGGCGCGGTGTTGCTCCTGTAGGGGAGAACGGCAGGAGAGGGATGCACTTTGGCAACTCTTTCTCTGGGGTGTACTAAGGCCGGAGCCTTGGGTCGCCTTACCCTCGTACACTTTATTAGGCCGTAGCCTTGGGCCTCCTGCCCTTGGGCCTCTTGCCCTAGAGGGTGTAACAATTACCGTCAATACGGTATTACCTGGGACTGAAGCTAGTTCAGTCCCACCCCTTTTCTGACGACGGTTGTTCTACCCGCAAGGTAGTTGCCTTTCCCTGGTCACCTGGTGTTGGGGCAGTTGCGGGGAACAAGAGCCCAGGACCGTAGTGTCTTGGTGACCCTCTTGATTGGGGTCACTAACCCCACCGTTGTGTCCTCCTGGGGTGGTGGTGCGGTGGCGGCCCGGTGGTGGGGTGGGGGGTGGTGAGGTGGGAGGTCCGGCGGCGGGCACGGCGGGCATTTTACAAACACTACCGGGATTCCGGGATATATAATTAAATATCATTTATAACTTTATTTCTTATCTCCGTAGACATATAGTGCATAACCGCTACAAAAAACGCAGGTTAAGGGGACACTGAATGAACTCTATTAATGTCGTCTGGAGATTGTTTGGATTTTTACGTAATTAAAAGAATCATGTGAGTGATGCTACAAACCATGTAATTGAACGCGAAAACACAAAATACGAAACTTCCACAAACTCACTCAAAACTAGCTGTTAAATACCACCAATTGTATGCTAAAATTCAGAAAACATTACTGAAGGTGAGAAAATTACTTCTCGATAACAACATTAGTATCAAGGCTAAATCATGTAATACGTTGGATGAAATCGATTCACACGTAAAGGAGGCTGCCATTAGAGGGTTTTAACCCAAAGAGTTTCTTTTCGTTAGGGACGTGAGGACAACTTGGTAATTTAGAGATTAATCGGATGTTTGTTTGTTTTTCTTCATGGATAAAGCTTTTAATTGGCATCTTGAGCTTAGTGATCAAATATGAAATATGGAATTTTTTTGCAGTATGACGGTTCGCGTGATATCATTATTCATATTTACCAAGGTTAATTCACTACGAAAGGCAATAAAAAGTTTCCAAGAAAATAAAATATAAAATGATTATCACATCTACATTATCAGAAAAAACTAAATGCATAGCAGTACTGAGATATAAAATTAATAAACATTACTAGGTTCCTCAGGTACGGTTTTATTTTTCACGATGCGTCTAACAAAAATCAGGTTGCAGGTGCGTTGACCTGAGCTGTTTGTCCAGCGTACTTTTAATTAAGGAAAAACTAAATACATATCCCTACTGATATATACTATTGTTATGCTGAGTGTTTTTAAGGCCGACTCCTCGTACTAAAAACACTAGCTACTGAGCGGGGTCCTCTTTCCGGACCGGAAGTAAAGCACTAACAAAGGAACAGGACATAAAAACTAGGCAGTCCACCTTTAACACATCTACAGTATTACCTTAATTCTAACACCGTGACAATATTATATAGAATGATATTCTGGACAGGGGATACAGATATACAAAGTTACGTTAAGACAACACGGGATATTCACACACACTATAATTATACTTTACAATGGGTTAAGGGTCCTTAAGTGAATGTGACTAACTTTCATTAAAGTCCAAAAGGTCTTAGTGCACTGGTACAATAGAGATGTATGGGCTTGATGAGCCAGGGGAGGATTACTACTATAAAAGAACAGGGGGAGCAGATCACTATAATTTACTGGCTGGGCTCGGCGCGGCGACTCTCGCCCGCGCGTGCACTGATAAGGGGGAACTCCTCTATTCTGGGCTGGGGAATAACACTAGTTTCACGGGCCCAGAACTTATAGTCTTTATCAAGGGAAAGTAATCACGGACACTTATAGGTGGAATCCCTCTTATTCACTTTGTCACTGTATCACTGTCTCTGTCTCACTGTAGGAGGGAAAGTCACTCATCTTGCCCGATTTTCTGGGGCGATATCACTCTGTCACTTTAAGGGGACCTCCGGGGGCTCTACCCGTGGCGGGAATCACCGTACCCGCTGGGGGGAGACTCAACCCGGGTCCGATCCACTGAGGCGTTGCAGGGAGACCCTCTTGCCTGGGGTCTCGACCTGTTGTAGACCCTCTCTCTGGTCCCGTCGTCAAGGTGCAGGGAGACCCTCTTGCCTGGGGTCTCGACCTGTTGTAGACCCTCTCTCTGGTCCCGTCGTCACGGTGCAGGGAGACCCTCTTGCCTGGGGTCTCGACCTGTTGTAGACCTCCTTCTCAGGGTCCCGTCGTCGTGGTGCAGGGAGGCCCATCTATGTGGGGCCTCGACCTATTGTGTTGGCCCTCAGGACTGGGGCCAAACAGGTGAAGCAGTCGTGTCTGGCGTCGGAGGGTCTGCGGCAGGGGGAGGTCAGCGTTGGTAGGCTGCTGGGCTCGCCTGGGGGTCTGAGGGCTGTGGAGGTCTGTCAGGGGACGCGCCGTCAGGTGTGGGCTGCGGCCTCGTCTCCTGCTGCTACCTGGGGGAGACAAGAATTTCCCGGGTGTGGGAGGTAGGTCTCGACTGGGACCGGGTCTCTGCTCGGGTGACACTTGGGGCAACTCTCGCGGGTGGTGTCCAGCTACTCCTGCAGGAGTTGACTGAATTTAGAGGACACATGGAGGCCGTGATCTCTCTCTTACACAGGGAGGGTAGCACAGAGGCGACTCTCTCTCTTGTCCCCTATACAGCCGTGGCGCCAGGTCAATCGGTCCTGGGACCCACTTGTGGCTTTATACAAGGGGCTCTTACCCTTGGGGTGGCTAGGGGTGTTGGCCCTGTATAGTCCACTATTGGGCCTCCTGCCCTGTTTGTGGTAGAGGATATTTCTCCCTCATTAAAGGACCTCCTGTCCTGGTAGTGGCAGAGGGTATTTCTCCCTCATGGCTCACTGTGGCAGAGGGTACTAGACCCTCGTGGCTCACCAGAGTAGTGGCAGAGGATGGTATTTCCTCGTGGCTCGCTGTGGCAGCAGGTGCGAACACCTCGTGGCTCACCAAGGGACCTCCTGCCCTGTTGGGGTGAAGCTGTGGTCGTCACCACAAAACTACTAGGGACTGATATTAGATCAGTCCCACCCCACTGCTGTCGATGGTCAACCTACCGGGTAAGTTGTTGCAGATCTAGGCTCACCTGGCGTTGGGGCAGTTGCGGGAAGAAGGGGCACAGATCAGTGGTGGTTGGATGACCCTCTTGTCCCGGGTCATTAACCTGACCGTTATCTCCTCCTCGGGTGGTGGGGTGGTGGTGGCCCGGTGGTGGTGTGGGGGGTGGCGGGGCAGAAGGTCCGGTCCCGGGTATTTTACCACCGTCGCTCGTGAAAAAGTCACGACCATGTGACTGCAGGTGGTAGGTGATGGTGGTGAATGTCCTGTTGACTGGGGTGAGGTGTTGCAGGAGGTTGATCCAGTGGTTGGTCATCGTGGTCGGTTCGTGGGTAGGATTGACGAAAAGTCGGATGGAGGATGGGCGGTTTGTGCGGCGTAGGCGGCGAAGAAGCTGGGGCGTCTGTCGGATTCTGATGGGCGGCTGGCCGTAAGGTAGCCACTGGACGCGGGTGATTTTCATGCTGGTGGTTGGTGCTGGTGAGGCGGCTGTAGATGAATGCTGGCTAGGGTTGGCGGGTTGGTGCTTTTATGGGGGATGGGTCTGTGGGTAGGGGATTTGACTTTGGGGAATTGAGACTTGGGTTTTTTCCATCGTACTTGGTGGAGAGGGAGAGTGATGGGGAAGGTGTTTGGGGTAGGAAGTTTTTGTGGTTGTGTGTGGTGGGCTGGTTGGTTACTGTGGGGTGGTGTAGGTGTATATCTGGGTGGTGGGCGTGAAAGGCGGCCTGATCTGGTAGTGGTGGTGGTGAGTGTGGGTGTGGGTGGTGAGGGTGGTTGAGCACGTGGTAGTGGTGAGGGTGTGCGGGTGTTGGGGGGTGAGGTGGGTGGCAAGGTGGTGTGGCGGGTATAGTGAGCATGGTCGCTGGGTAGGGCGGGCGCATTTGCTTGGGTGGTTCTGTGCGTGGTGCGGGCGCAGGTGGGCGAAGGTGGAGGAGTGTGGTTTGAGGAGGTAGTGGTTTGGGGTGGTGGAGAGGCAGGGGATGGAGGGGGTGTGGTGTGGGGGGTGGTGTGGGAATGGGTGGTGGAGTGTGGTGTGGGCGTTGTTGAGTATGTGGTGGTGCCGGGTGGGGGTGGTGGTGAGGGCAGCGGTTGAGGTGTGTCAGGATCCGGGGTGGTGTGGTTGTAGGTGTGGTGCTGGGTGGGGGTGGTGGTGAGGGCGGCGGTTGAGGTGAGTCAGGATCCGGGGTGGTGGGGGGTGGTGTGGTTGTAGGTGAGGTGCTGGGTGGGGGTGAGAAGTAGTAGGCGTATGAGCGTGGGGGGCAATTCCCGGAAACGTCGTCGTGGCCAGATGGCTGGGCAGAGGTGCTGGGCGTGCGGGTGGTTATTGTTGAATGGGTGGAAAGGTCGCACATGGCGGTTGCAATACATGCGTTGCTGGCCGTGTTGATTGATGATGACTTGATACGGGTTGGGGACTTAGGTTATGGTGAAGGGTCCGATGAATCGTGGTGCAATTTTATTTGGGGTAGGGAGTTGGGCGATGACAACGGATTGGCCGGGTTTGTAGGGGTTGGTGTGGTTGGTATCGGGTGTAAGGTCTTGTTGTGCTTGTAGGTGGTGGAGGCGGCGTTTGAGATGGTGGAGAGGGTCGGTGGGGGAGGGTGGGGAGGGTGGCGGGAGGTGGTGGCGGAGCGAGAGAAGGAGCGGGGTTTCCCCGAATACTCGCTCGTGTGGTGTTATGCCGTCTTCTCGCGAGCATGTGTTTAGGCCCCATTGAACTATTTTGACGTGAGCAGGCCAGTCTTCATTTCCTGTTTGTGTAATGCGAGTGTGGACTTGATTGAAGAGGGAGCGATGGCTTCTTTCACAGATGCTGTTGCCTTGTGGCCAGTAGGGGGATGAGTGGGAGATGTGGAATCCATATATTTTAGCTAATTCCTGCCAAAATTTCCCGGTGAATTCTGGTGCATTGTCGGAGTGTAATGCCTGGGGAATGCCAAAGTATGGAAATATGTGGCGAGTCAGAGCATCAGCGACAGACACTGCACTGTGATCTTTAGCAGGACAAGCTATGATGAATTTAGAATAGACGTCAACGAAGGTGATTATATATTTATATCCTCCTTTGGGGGTGAGTGGTCCGACGATGTCAAGGGATACCAGTTGCCAGGGTTTTGTTGCCGTTAGTTTTCCAGATGGGCCTGGTGTGCGGGTGATATCTTTTCCTAACGCACAGGCTCGGCAGGATTGTACGATGTTTTTGGCGATGGTGGTGGGGTTTGGTGTCCAGTATATGTCGTTGAACACTTGGGTGAGTTTCTTGGTGCCCAAGTGGATACCGTTGTTGGCATGGAGGTGGAGCATGGTGTAATGGGCGGTTGTGGGGCTCAGGATTATGTGGCCGTTAGGGTCACACAAGTGTTCGCCGTGCAGGTGGAGTTTGCTGAAAATATTCGGCAGAATCCAGGTAGGGCGTTGGTTGTCTTGCCACATCTTGATGAAGTCGGGTTCTGGCGAGATGGCATTGATGGGTAGTCTTGATAGGGCGTTGGCGTTCGTGTGGAGCTTGCCTGGACGATACGATATTTCAAAATCGTATTCTTCTAAGGTTTCGCGTCATCTAGTGAGCTGGGCGTTCGTGGTGTTGGATTGGCGCAACCACTGTAGGGATTGGTGATCCGTGATGATGATCACATGGGTGCCTGATATGTATGAGCGAAAGTACTCTTGTGACCATATTATCCCTAGGCATTCACGTTTGGTGGCTGCGTAATTCTTTTCCGCCGAGTTCAGGGTGCGGCTGGCACAGGCGATGATGTGTTCGCGGCCGTCCTGTACTTGTGCAAGGACTGCCCCTATTGCGTGGAGTGAGACGTCTGTGTACAGGCGGAATAGTAGGTTGTAGTCTGGAAAGGTGACGACTGGGGCGGAGGTGAGTTTAGCTTTGAGGGTGGTGAATGCGATGTGCCGGGGTTCAATCCAGTCGAAGGGTTCTCTTTTTTTTGTAAGATCGTGCAAGGGTTTTGCGATATTCGCAAAACCTTTCACGAAGCGCCGATAATAGGAGGTTAGTCCTAGGAAGGCCCTGGTTTCGTGCACATCGCGGGGTGGTGGAATGTCGGCGATTGCACGTAGCTTGTCGGGGTCGGGGGAGATGCCCTCTGCGTTGATCAGGTGTCCGAGGAAGGAGACTGATCTTTCAGCTAGCACACATTTGGTTGGTTTTAGCTTCAATCCGGCCTGTTGTATGCGCTGGAATACCTGTTTGAGGCGGTGGAGGTGGTCGGCCCAGGTATGGCTGAAAACAATTACATCATTCAGGTAGGCTAAGCAGGTTTCCCAGGTGAGTCCGCTCAGCACAGATTCCATCAGGCGGGAGAATGTAGCAGGGGCATTGCAGAGTCCGAAGGGAAGGACGTTGAATTCGTAGTGTTTCCCATTTGATGTTGAGAAGGCGGTTTTGTGTTTGTCGTCAGGGTGAACTGGAACCTGCCAATAGCCTGATTGCAGGTCTAAGGTAGAGAACCAGGTAGATCCATGTAGGGAATCTAGGGAGTCGTTGATCCTGGGTAGTGGCGTAGCGTCTTTGATAGTAACGTCATTTACTTTGCGGTAATCGACGCAAAACCGCATGGTTTCGTCCTTTTTTCACACGAGTACTACAGGTGATGACCATGGGCTGGTGGAGTTTGATATGACACCGGCATCCAGCATTTCCTGAACCTGCCGGTCTTCTTCTGCCCATTGTTTAGGATTTTTTCTGCGAGATGGTTGGCGAATGGGAGGTCCTGTAGTGTGAATTTCGTGGCTTAGGTATATAGGTGGTATGGCCAAGATCGATCGGGCCGACGGAGAATAAGTCCTGGAAGTCCAGGAGTAGTTGGTGGAGGCTGTTTGACTGGGCAGGGGAGAGATGTGGTGGTATGTTGGGGAGGGTGGGGTGATTGGGGGGTGGTGTTGAACATGGTTCTGCCTCTTCTGTGTCACTGATGATGAGACCTCGAGGCAGGGTTAAAGGTGTTGTGGCGAGATTGGCAATACGGATTTGGTGGGCGTGGGGGGGGAGGAAAGTGGGAGAGACTAGGCAGGATGACAGGGGTCCGGTGGGGATGGACGGTGAAAAAAGGACTGATGTACCTGAGGGTCTGGTGAGTGTAACCCATGCTTCGTGGTGGGGTGGAATGGTAACGGTGGAAGCAATAGTGGCAGGGAATGAGGGATTCTGTGATAGCGAGGGTGGAGTGGGGGTTGGGGTTGGAAGGGAATTAATTGAGGCATTTGGGGAGGTTAGACTTGGTTTGCTGTACAGGTGGGCTGGAGAGGGAGAGTGTGGTGGGGTGGTGTGTGTGTGGGTGGTGTGGGGGTGGTGGTGGTGTTTTTTTTTTCCTTTTTTTTTTCTTTCCTTGTTGGAGGATGCTTGGTTAGGGTGGGCTGGACCGAAGTGGAGGCGACGTTGATAGCAATCAATGGTCGCGTGGAGTTTCTGAAGCAGGTCCAGGCCAAGGTAACCATCATATTGGCTACAGGAGGAGTCAAAAATGATGAATGGGTGGTCGGTGGAGACTCGTTGGTGGGTGGTAGTTTGTAAGGCCCTGGTTTCCCCACGGATGGGTAGGGGGCCATCCCCGGCGTCTACGAGGTTGGCTGAAGTGGGGAGAAGTGGGCCGAATGCTGAGATGTGGCGGGAGTAAAAGTGGGAGTAAAGACAAGACCTGGCTGCTCCCGTATCCACCAGTAATCTTGTCTTGACCCCGTTCAGCCATATCTTGTTGTAGACTGGGGGTTTGTAGCTATGTGAGGTGGCCCCCGCCACCGTGGGGAGATGCGGGGGCGGGTTTAAAAATCCATCTGCTGAGGATGGGGGTAGTCGTTGTGCTGGTCGTCGTCCGGTCCTTGGTAGAGCAGTGGTGGTACGTCGTCCTCCTGGGCGTTGTCATCAAGGGAGGAACCTTTCCTACGGCCTTGTTGGGGATTCTTTCGCCGATTCGCCTTGAGTTGTTCCCTTATGTCATGAAGGGGGCAGGTGTGGCTGCAAGCCGTGAACTCCCAAGGGTTTATACTGATCAAGTTCCCTTGTTCTCTGGGGTTGTGGCGCTTCCTCTGCAGGTAAGCCCTGGGTACTGTGGGAGGCGGGTCTGCATGCGACTGGTGAGGCGGCGGCTTGGGTTTTGGTGGGGGGTTGTGGTTTGTGGGGAACTTTGTCACTGCGTGAAGCGGTTGTGGTGTGGGACGGGCGGCGAGAAGATGCCTGACGAGCTGCAGGTCTTGGTCCATATTTCCTGAGGGATCATATATGGAGAAGTGTTCCTTGACTATGCTCGGGAGGATCCTCAGCAGGGCGTTGAAGGTATGAGCGTCCCGAGTATTTATTTCAGCTTCAGGATAAGAGGCGGTGACGAGGCGCCGAGCCTGGATGAAAGTATCATCCAGGTTACCGCCATAGGTGAGGGCGTCAAGTTGTGAGAGTGCGACAACTCTGCCCATGCAAGGAATAAAAGCCTGTTTCACTATCTGAGTGAACTGGTCCCATGACAGTTCTGGGACTATTTTGGGTGCAACATTTGTGATAATTTTTCCCAGATTCGGTAGTGTGACTGCAATCTTCTCCTTATCTGAGTCAAACCCTATGTCTAAAAGGGGTTTGATCATGTCCAAATAAACATCCATGTCACATTGGTCCGGGTTGAATTTTGGTAAAAGAATGTGCGGTTTAGCTGCCATTGTGCAAGTTTCCTTTTACGTTCCTCCGTGCTTTTACTCGGATCCAGAACCACCGCTTGCCACCAGTGTTATGCTGAGTGTTTTTAGGCCAACTCCTCATACTAAAAACACTAGCTACTGAGCGGGGTCCTCTTTCTGGAGCGGAAGTAAAGCACTAACAAAGGAACAGGACATACAAACTAGGCAGTCCACCTTTAACACATCTATTACCTTAATTCTAACACCGTGACAATATTACATAGAATGATATTCTGGACAAGGGATACAGATATACAAAGTTACGTTAAGACAACACGGGATATTCACACACACACTATAATTATACTTTACAATGGGTTAAGGGTCCATAAGTGAATGTGACTAACTTTCATTAAAGTCCAAAAGGTCTTAGTGCACTGGTACAATAGAGATGTATGGACTTGATGAGCCAGGGGAGCATTACTACTATAAAAGAACAGGAGGAGCAGATCACTATAATTTTCTGGCTGGGCTCGGCGCGGCAACTCTCGCCCGCGCGTGCACTGATAAGGGGGAACTCCTCTATTCTGGGCTGGGGAATAACACTAGTTTCATGGGCCCAGAACTTATAGTCTTTATCAAGGGAAAGTAATCACGGACACTTATAGGTGGGACCCCTCTTATTCACTTTGTCACTGTATCACTGTCTCTGTCTCACTGTAGGAGGGAAAGTCACTAATCTTGCCCGATTTTCTGGGGCAATATCACTCTGTCACTTTAAGGGGACCTCCGGGGGCTCTACCTGTGGCGGGAATCACCGTACCCGCTGGGGGGAGACTCGACCCAGGTCCGATCCACTGAGGCGTTCCAGGGAGACCCTCTTGCCTGGGGTCTCGACCTTTTGTAGACCCTCTCTCTGGTCCCGTCATCATGGTGCAGGGAGACCCTCTTGCCTGGGATCTCGACCTGTTGTAGACCTCCTTCTCAGGGTCCCGTCGTCGTGGTGCAGGGAGGCCCGTCTATGTGGGGCCTCGATCCATTGTGTTGGCCCTCAGGACTGGGGCCAAACAGGTGAAGCAGTCGTGTCTGGCGTTGGAGGGTCTGCGGCAGGGGGAGGTCAGCGTTGGTAGGCTGCTGGGCTCGCCTGGGGGTCCAAGGGCTGTGGAGGTCTGTCAGGGGACGCGCCGTCAGGTGTGGGCTGCGGCCTTGTCTCCTGCTGGTACCTGGAGGAGACAAGAATTTCCCTGGTGTGGGAGGTAGGTCCCGACTGGGACCGGGTCTCTGCTCGGGTGACACTTTCGGGGCAACTCTCCCGGGTGGTGTCCAGCTACTCCTGCAGGAGTTGACTGAATTTAGAGGACACACGGAGACCGTGATCTCTCTCTTACACAGGGAGGGTAGCACAGAGGCGACTCTCTCTCTTGTCTCCTATACAGCCGTGGCGCCAGGTTGATCGGTCCTGGGACCCACTTGTGGCTTTATACAAAGGGCTCTTACCCTTGGGGTGGCTAGGGGTGTTGGCCCCATATAGTCCACTATTGGGCCTCCTGCCCTGTTTGTGATAGAGGGTATTTCTTCCCCATTAAAGGACCTCCTGTCCTGGTAGTGGCAGAGGGTATTTCTCCCTCGTGGCTCGCTGTGGCAGAGGGTACTAGACCCTCGTGGCTCGCTGTGGCAGTAGGTGCGAACACCTCGTGGCTCACCAGAGTAGCGGCAGAGAATGGTATTTCCTCGTGGCTCGCTGTGGCAGCAGGTGCGAACACCTCGTGGCTCACCAAGGGACCTCCTGCCCTGTTGGGGTGAAGCTGTGGTCATCACCACAAAACTACTAGGGACTGATATTAGATCAGTCCCACCCCACTGCTGTCGATGGTCAACCCGCCGTGTAAGTTGTTGCGGATCTAGGCTCACCTGGTGTTGGGGCAGTTGCAGGAAGAAGGGGCACAGGTCAGTGGTGGTTGGATGACCCTCTTGTCCCGGATCATTAACCTGACCGTTATCTCCTCCTCGGGTGGTGGGGTGGTGGTGGCCTGGTGGTGGTGTGGGGGGTGGCAGGGCAGAAGGTCCGGTCGCGGGCATTTTAACTATTTATAAATATTTCTTGGTTCCTCATATATGTAGTTTTATTCTTCATCATGGGTCTAAAAAAAAAAAAAAAAAAAACAGGTTTCAGGGGGCTTCCCCAGATCTGTTGTGTCCACCGTGTTGAGATTAGCTAGGTTTAAATTCCGATTAGCCTATTTGGCTGATACCATTCGCCGTTGGAGTTAATAACTATTGTACTGGAGTGATGGCTGTATAAACGTATTCTTGGGCGAAATCGCTAAATTTGCAACTTCCACAAATGTATACAAAATTGAATAGGAAAAACTAATAATTATTACAAAAACTCAGAAGACACTCATGTGAGTATTTCGTTTCATCAGGGACCTGACAACAATTTGGTAATTTAGAGATAAAACGGATTAAAATGCCCGCTGAGCCCGCCGCAGGACCTCCCACCTCACCACCGAGCCACCACCCCACAACCACCCCAGGAGGACACACCGGTGAGGTTAGTGACCCCAGGCAAGAGGGTCATCAGGGCATCACGGACCTGGGTCCCTATTCCCCGCAAGTGCCCCAACCCCAGGTGATCAGGGGAAGTGAACTACTGTGCGGGCGGAGCAGTGATCGACAGAATAGGGGTGGGACTGAATAAATTCAGTCCCAGGTAACACCTTATTGACGGCTTTGTTACACCCTCTAGGGCAGGAGGCCCAAGGGCAAAAGGCCCAAGGCTATGGCCTAATAAAAAGAAAAGAGAGAAAGACGACCCTAGGCTGCAGCCTAATAGAGTGTGTAAAGGGGAAGGCGACCTCAGGCTTTGGCCTTAACACACCAGGGAGAGGGAGTTGCCTTAGTGCATCCCTCTCCTGCTGTTCTCCCCTTCAGGAGCAACATACCGTGGACGGTCTCAAGCCGCAGCGTGCGGGCGACCCCGGTTGCCCGGCAGATGTTCCTGTGGGAGGTGATCGGCTCTTGGCTACGGCCAGAATACGGATCAGGGTAAAGAGCCCCTGCTACCGTACGTGTAGCACTTCCCTATTACGGAAGCGACACCCCATGGACGGTCACAAGTCGCAGCGTGCGGGCAAACCAGTTCGCCCGGTAGTTGTCTTTCGTACGGGTAGACACTCGGCTCCGGCCGGGGCACGTACCAGGGTAGAGAATTCCCTGAAGGTAGATTCAATCCGTATTGGAGAGAGTGTGGCCTCTGTGCCCCTCTCTCCGGCTTGTCTCCTACTACGGGAGCAACACCACGCCGGCGGTCCCAAGCCGCGGCGAAAGGGCGACCCTGATCACCCTATAGGTGTCCCCCGTACACCGGGCAAGTTCACGGCTACAGCCAAAGTGTGTAATAGGGGAAAGAGACCCCCGGCTCCGGCCTCCAGACACACCCGAGAGACCACGGGCAACGTGAGTCCTCCTCCAGCCTCTTTCCCTTCGGGGAGCCCTTCGTCGCCATCCGGGAATATAGCCCCGGAGGAGACACTAGAGTGGTGGCAAGGCCCGATATCGGGCTTACCGCCCACACCTGGGAGTTCCTTGTTCCTGCCGGAGCCCCGTAGGAGACGCTGCCGCAGTCCAGTCCTGACGGCGCCTCTCCCTCTTGGTGCCCGCAGCCCCAGGACGCCCAGGCTCGACTCCACAACCCACGACGAAGGTGATCCGGGCTCCCTCACTCCCCGGAGTCGGAAGAAACAGGCCCGATTGCTCCGGCTGTTCGGCCCCAGTCCTGAGGGCCACCTATCAGGTCGAGGCCCCCAGACCAAAGGGCCTCCCTGCACCCCACTGGCGCGGCCCTAAGACGAGGGCCGCCTCTCAGGTCGAGGCCCCCAGACGGGAGAGCCTCCCTGTACCCTAAAGTGTAACTAACAGTGACTATACCCAGGAAACAGAGGAAAACAGTGACAGTGACTCTGCAAGAAAACACAGTAAACAGTGGCCCATCAGAACTTAGTGCTACCAGGGCAGAAAGTGAACTTTGTGAATTATCTTAGTCCCTCCCCATATTAAGGAACCAGGGAGTTTTCTGTGAATCTCGAGGTAAGGGCACGGGCGAGTCAAAAGCTAAGTGTACGTGTCTCCGTGACAAGGTGACAGTGTCGAGTGTCGCTATCCGCACCGTACCTCTTTTATAGTAATATCCCTAAACCAGACTCCCAACCTTGTGTATTCTTAAAGTGAACAATCCCATTATATATTACCTCCAAGTGACATAAGAACCCTATTAAAGAACACTCACAATCTCCCTGTGTGATTATTGTAGTGCATATGATTATTCTGTGAAGCCAAGTGTTAACTCTGTATCTCTGTGTCCCTGCATCTTAAGTATCTTTCTATGTGTATTGTTACGAGTAGGATCTAGGTAATAGATGTGTTAAGGTATACTGCCTGGTTTTTATGTCCTGTTCCTTTGTTAGTGCTTTACTTCCGGTCTAGAAAGAGGACCCCGCTTCAGTAGCTAGTGTTTTTACGACGAGAAGTCGCCTTAAAAACACAGCATTACACTGGTGGCAAGCGGTGGTTCTGGATCCGAGTAAAAGCATGGAGGAACGAAAAAGGGAAACTTGTACAATGGCAGCCAAACCACACATCCAATTGCTGAGGTTCAACCCGGACCAGTGCGACATAGAAGTATATTTAGATATGGTCAAACCCCTCCCAGACATAGGGTTCGACTCAGACAGAGAAAAGATTGCAGTCACACTACCTAACTTGGGTAAAATAGTCACTACTGTCACACCAAAAATCGTCCCAGAACTGTCATGGGACCAATTCTTGCAAATAGTGAGACAGGCTTTTACGCCATCAATAGTCAGAGTTGTCACTCTCTCTCAACTCGACGCCCTTACCTACGACGGGAACCTGGATGATACATTCATCCAGGCTCGGCACCTCGTCAGCGCTGCCTATCCCGAGGCACCTACAAATGCCCGGGATATAAATACATTTAATGCTCTATTGAGGATCCTCCCTAGCACAGTCAGGGAGCACTTCTCAATCTACGACCCCTCAGGGGACATGGAAAACGACCTGCAACTCGTCCAACGTCTGCTCGCCGCCCGCCCCACACCACAGCCACTCCACGCGGTGACAAGTTATCCAACAAAACAAAACCCTCCATCCAAACCTAAGCTGCCGCCTCACCAGCCAACTACAGAGCTGTCTCCCACAGTGCCTAGAGCTTACCCGCAGAAGAAACGCCCAAACCCCAGGGAGCAAGGAAACCTCATCACAATTAATCCCTGGGAATTCACGGCTTGCAGTCGCACCTGCCCCTTGCACGACATTAGGGAACAGCTTAAAGCTAGCAAGCGCAGAACCTTTCACCAAGGGCGCAAGAAAGTCTCCTCCTTAGACAACGACGGCCCGGAAGACGACGCACCGCCAACACACTATTTGGGAACGGACGACGACGACCAAGACGACACCACTCCGCAACAGATGGATTTTTAGGCCCACCCCTGCACCTCCCCACGGTGGCGGGGGCCACCTCACAGAACTACAGACCCCCAGTCTACAACAAGATTTGGCTGAACGGGGTCAAGGCACGACTACTAGTGGATATGGGAGCAGCCAGATCGTGCCTCTACTCCCACTTCTACTCCCGCCACATCCCTGCATTTGGCCCTCTTTTCCCCACCTCAGCCAACCTCGTCGACGCGGGGGACGGCCCCCTGCCTATCCGTGGGGAAACACGGGCCCTTCAAACCCACACCCACCAACAAATATCCACTAGCCACCCATTCATCATATTCGACTCGACATGCAATCAGTATGATGGATATCTAGGGCTGGACCTCCTCCAGAAACTCCACGCCACCATTGACTGCCATCAACGCCGCCTCCACTTCAGTCCAGCCCATCCCAACCAAGCATCAATCAACAAGAAAGAAGAGAGAGAGAAAAAAAAACACATCGAAGAAAAATCAGGAACACCACCCCTCACACACTACACAAACACACACACTACCATCAAACACTCACCTGTCCCAAATCACTCATACACCTGACCCCAACCCAACCTCTCACACTGCCTCACCCCATCCACCCCCATCACCACCACCCACCGCACATCATCTGGACCCCTCCCCATCTTTTCCTCTATCGCCTCCTCAATCACTATTCCACCCCACCACGAAGCATGGGTAAAACTAAACAAACTTTCTCATACCTCCGTCCTCTTCTCACCATCCATCCCCACCGGACCACTCTCTTCCTGTTTAGTAAGCCCCACCTTCCTCCCCCTACATGCCCACGAAATCCGTATCGCCAACCTCGCCACAACCCCACTAACCCTACCAAGAGGACTCATCATCGGCGACACAGAAGAAGCCGAACCATGCCAAGCACCACCTCCGGACCATCCCACTCTCCCCGACCTACCATCACACCTCTCCCCTGCCCAAACCAACAGCCTACCACAACTCCTCCTGGACTTTCAGGACCTATACTCCTCCGGCCCAACCGACCTTGGCCATACCACCTATCTCAGCCATGAGATATACACGACCGGACCTCCAATTCGCCAACCATCACGACGAAAGAATCCAAAGCAACGGGCAGAAGAAGACCGGCAGGTCCAGGACATGCTAGATGCCGGCGTGATCTCCAACTCCACTAGCCCATGGTCCTCACCAGTGGTACTCGTAAGAAAAAAAGATGGGACAATGCGCTTTTGCGTAGACTACCGCCGAGTCAACGACGTCACAGTCAAAGATGCAACTCCCCTACCCTGGATAGATGACTCACTGGACTCCTTACATGGCTCGACATAGTTCTCCACCCTAGACCTGCAATCGGGCTATTGGCAAGTCCCTGTACACCCCGACGACAAACACAAAACCGCCTTCTCAACATCAAACGGGAAGCATTATGAATTCAACGTCCTTCCTTTTGGACTCTGCAACGCCCCTGCCACATTCTCCCGTCTGATGGAGTCAGTCCTCAGTGGAGTAACCTGGGAGACTTGTTTGGCATATCTCGACAACGTCATCGTCTTCAGTCATACCTGGGCCGACCACCTCCACCGCCTCAAACAAGTGTTTCACTGCATACGCCAAGCAGGGCTAAAATTGAAACCAACAAAGTGCGTCTTGGCCGAGCGATCAGTTTCTTTCCTGGGACACCTAATTAACGCCGAAGGCATTTCACCAGACCCAGATAAACTACGTGCCATCGCCGACATCCCCCTGCCTCGCGACGTACATGAAACCAGAGCCTTCCTTGGGTTAACATCATACTATAGGCGGTTTGTCAAAGGATTTGCTCATATCGCCAAACCCCTACACGATCTAACAAAAAAGGGTGAGCCTTTCGTGTGGACCGAACCAAGGAAAACAGCATTTACCACCCTCAAATCCAAATTAACCTCTGCCCCAGTAGTCGCTTTCCCAGACTACAACCTCCCATTCTGCCTGTATACTGACGTATCACTCATCGCCATAGGGACTGTCCTTGCACAAGTACAAAATGGGAGGAAGCACATCATCGCTTGTGACAGCCGCACCCTGAATCCTGCAGAACGGAACTACGCGGCCACCAAACGCGAGTGCCTAGGGATCATCTGGTCCCTAGAATACTTCCGTTCCTACATCTCAGGCACCCATGTGATAGTCATTACAGATCACCAATCCCTGCAATGGCTACGGCAATCAAACACCACCAATGCCCAACTGATACGCTGGCGAGAGACACTCAAAGAGTATGATTTCGAAATCGCATACCGACCAGGCAAACTCCACACAAACGCCGATGCCCTATCCCGTCTTCCAATCAACGCCATCTCGACAGAACCAGACCTGGTCCAAATGTGGCACAACAAACAACGCCCTACCTGGATCCCACCGACCACATTCGCTAAACTCCACCCACACGGTGAACACCTCTTCGACCCAAACGGACACATTGTCCTAAGCCCCGCCACTGCCCACGACACCATGCTCCACCTCCATGCCCATAACGGCATCCACCTGGGAACAAAGAAACTGCTACAAGTCTTTAACGATATGTACTGGACCCCGAACCCATCCACCATCGCAAAGAAGATCATACAATCATGTCGAGCATGTGCCTTAAGAAAGGACATCACCCGAACACCAGGCCCTACAGGAAAATTAACAGCATAAAAACCATGGCAACTACTCTCCTTAGACGTCGTCGGCCCTCTCACACCAAAAGCAGGCTACAAGTACATAATTACCTTCGTGGATGTATATTCAAAGTTTATCATCGCCTGCCCCGCCAAAGATCACAGTGCAGTATCAGTTGCCGATGCCCTCACCCGACATGTATTCCCTTATTTTGGGATTCCACAGGCTCTACATTCGGAAAATGCTCCAGAATTTACGGGAAAAGTCTAGGAAGAACTAGCAAGCATATTCGGATACCACATCTCCCACTCATCCCCCTACTGGCCCCAGGGCAACAACATCTGCGAGAGAAGCCATCTCTCCCTTATGAACCAGGTCCGCACACGCATTATGCAAACAGGAAACGAAGACTGGCCTGCCCACGTCAAGATCATCCAATGGGGCTTAAATACATGCCCACGAGAAGACAGAATAACTCCACGTGAAAGAGTTTTCGGGGAATCGCCCCTACTCCTACCACTCCGCCACCACCTACAGCCACCCACCCCACCCTCCACCACCGACCCTCTCCACCACCTCAAATGCTGCCTCCACCATCTGCATTCACAACAAGACCTAGCACCCGACGTAACCCACTCCAACCCATACACACCTGGCCAGTCCCTTGTCGTCGCAAACCTACCTACCCCACCCAAAACCTCCCCCCGATTCAACGGACCTTACAAAATTGTGCGAGTATCCAACCCATACCAAGTCATTATAGATCAACAAGAACAACACCACACATACAGAAATCGCCACGTGCGCCCCTTCCACCCACCCGACACTGCCCACCCCCACGCTAGGCCTACCTGCACCCCTGCCCGCACACCTGTCCACCCCGACCTTTCTCAGAATCACCCCCCAGACTCCTATTCCTACTCCTTCTCACCCCCTTCCTCAAACTCACCAGCAACCAGCCCACCCTCCGACACACCACCACCACAGGCCGAAACCACCACTACTTCACAACCTGAAATTCACCCACCTAACACCCATCCACCCACCACCTCCCAACCCACTTCGCCCATGCCACCCACATCACCACAACCGCCCCCCCCAAAAAAAAACCACACCACTCACCACCCCACCACCTCCACACCTGCCACCACCCTCCCTCATGACCACTCTCATTATACGTGCCACACTGCACCCCCAACCATCCCCCCCCCAACCCCCGCACACCCTCACCACCACCACGCACACAACCACCCTCGCCACCCACACCCACCATCACCACTACCACCACCAGATCAGGACGCCTCTCACGCCCACCCGCAATATACACACCAACACCTCCACTCATCGCACACCCACCCCAAAACCCACCCTCTCCACATACCCCCCCAAACACCTCCCCCATAACCCTCCCCCTCCACCAAGCACGTTGGAACTTTCCCAATTCCCAATTCCCCAAAGGACGACGCTCCTCCCACCGAATTAGCTCCAATAAAACCACCAACCTCCCGTCACTCTCCAGCATTCAAATTTCATCTCTCCACCAGGCACCATTCCCCGAGATGAAGGTGACAAAAGTCCATTAGAAGCCATACAACTGCCCACCAGCCAGAATCAGGGGCACCTACCACCTGCTACGCCTCCTACGCTGGACCAACCATCCGTCCACCCTCCACCTCACGCTCAACCCCCATCAGGAGCCCAACACATTCACCACTCACTGGGTCAGCCTCACCCAACACCTTACCCCAGCCCACCAGACATCCACCTCCACCACCTACCACCTCCAGTCACGGGGCCGTGACTTCAACAACGCGGAAGGTGGTAAAATGCCCGCCGTGCCCGCCACAGAACCTCCCACCTCACCACCCCCCACACCACCACCGAGCCGCCACCCCACCATCACCCCAGGAGGACACACCGGTGAGGTTAGTGACCCCGGGCAAGAGGGTCATCAGGGAATCACGGCCCTGGGTCCCTATTCCCCGCAAGTGCCCCAACCCCAGGTGATCAGGGGAAGTGAACTACTGTGCGGGCGGAGCAGTGATCGACAGAATAGGGGTGGGACTGAAATAAATTCAGTCCCACGTAACACCGTATTGACGGCTTTGTTACACTCTCTAGGGCAGGAGGCCCAAGGGCAAGAGGCCCAAGGCTACAGCCTAATAAAAAGTAAAGAGAGAAAGACGACCCTAGGCTTTGGCCTAATAGAGTGTGTAAAGGGGAAGGCGACCCCAGGCTCCGGCCTTAACACACCAGGGAGAGAGAGTTGCCTTAGTGCATCCCTCTCCTGCTGTTCTCCCCTTCAGGAGCAACATCCCGTGGACGGTCCCAAGCCGCAGCGTGCGGGCGACCCCGGTTGCCCGGCAGATGTTCCTGTGGGAGGTTATCAGCTCTCAGCTACGGCCAGAATACGGATCAGGGTAAAGAGCCCCTGCTACCATACGTGTAGCACTTCCCTATTACGGAAGCGACACCCCGTGGACGGTCCCAAGCCGCAGCATGCGGGCGAACCAGTTCGCCCGGTAGTTGTCTTTCGTACGGGTAGACACTCGGCTCCGGCCGGGGCACGTACCAGGGTAGAGAATTCCCTGAAGGTAGATTCAATCCGTATTGGAGAGAGTGTGGCCTCTGTGCCCCTCTCTCCGGCTTGTCTCCTACTGCAGGAGCAACACCACGCCGGCGGTCCCAAGACGTGGCGAAAGGGAGACCCCAATCACCCTATAGGTGTCCCCCGTACGCCGGGCAAGTTCACGGCTACAGCCAAAGTGTGTAATAGGGGAAAGAGACCCCCGGCTCCGGCCTCCAGACACACCCGAGAGACCACGGGCAACGTGAGTCCTCCTCCAGCCTCTTTCCCTTCAGGGAGCCCTTCGTCGCCATTCGGAAATATAGCCCCAGAGGAGACACTAGAGTGGTGGCAAGGCCCGATATCGGGCTTACCGCCCACACCTGGGAGTTCCTTGTTCCTGCCGGAGCCCCGTAGGAGACGCTGCCGCAGTCCAGTCCTGACGGCACCTCTCCCTCTTGGTGCCCGCAGCCCCAGGACGCCCAGGCTCAACTCCACAACCCACGACGAAGGTGATCCGGGCTCCCTCACTCCCCAGAGTCGGAAGAAACAGGCCCGATTGCTCCGGCTGTTCAGCCCCAGTCCTGAGGGCCACCTATCAGGTCGAGGCCCCCAGACCAAAGGGATTCCCTGTACCCCACTGGCGCGGCCCTAAGACGAGGGCCGCCTCTCAGGTCGAAGCCCCCAGACGGGAGAGCCTCCCTGTACCCTAAAGTGTAATTAACAGTGACTATACCCAGGAAACAGAGGAAAATAGTGACAGTGACTCTGCAAGAAAACACAGTAAACAGTGGCCCATCAGAACTTAGTGCTACCAGGGCAGAAAGTGAACTTTGTGAATTATCTTAGTCCCTCCCCATATTAAGGAACCAGGGAGTTTTCTGTGAATCTCGAGGTAAGGGCACGGGCGAGTCAAAAGCTAAGTGTACGTGTCTCCGTGACAAGGTGACAGTGTCGAGTGTCGCTATCCGCACCCTACCTCTTTTATAGTAATATCCCTAAACCAGACTCCCAACCTTGTGTATTCTTAAAGTGAACAATCCCATTTATATATTACCTCCAAGTGACATAAGAACCCTATTAAAGAACACTCACAATCTCCCTGTGTGATTATTGTAGTGCATATGATTATTCTGTGAAGCCAAATGTTAACTCTGTATCTCTGTGTCCCTGTATCTTAAATATCATTCTATGTGTATTGTTACGAGTAGGATCTAGGTAATAGATGTGTTAAGGTATACTGCCTGGTTTTTATGTCCTGTTCCTTTGTTAGTGCTTTACTTCCGGTCTAGAAAGAGGACCCCGCTTCAGTAGCTAGTGTTTTTACGACGAGAAGTCGCCTTAAAAACACAGCATTACACGGATGTTTGTTTTTTATGCACCGATCGGGCTTTAAAGTATCATCTTGAATCTAATGATCAAATATGAAATGTGGAATATTTTTCCATTATCATGATTCGTCTGATATTATTATCTATATTTATAATGGAAAATTCAAACGGAAAGGCAATATAATGTTAAAAGAAAGTCGCATATATATTATCACATACATTATCAGGAAAACTAAACACCGATCCCTACTGATATATAAAATTGATAAACACTACTTAGTCCCTCATATATGCTGTTTTAGTCTTCATGATGGATCTAAAAAAAAAAAAATACAGTTCTAGGAGGCTCACAATCAACTGCTGTGTCTGTCGTTTTTGAGATTAACTGGATTTTAAAATTCCGATGAGTCTCTTTGCTTTATTTTAGCCTTGACTAAACGTATAAGGTACTTCGAAAGTTGACCTAGTTGCGTGTTATGCTGAGTGTTTTTAAGGCCGACTCCTCGTACTAAAAACACTAGCTACTGAGCGGGGTCCTCTTTCCGGACCGGAAGTAAAGCACTAACAAAGGAACAGGACATAAAAACTAGGCAGTCCACCTTTAACACATCTATTACCTTAATTCTAACACCGTGACAATATTACATAGAATGATATTCTGGACAGGGGATACAGATATACAAAGTTACGTTAAGACAACACGGGATATTCACACACACTATAATTATACTTTACAATGGGTTAAGGGTCCATAGGTGAATGTGACTAACTTTCATTAAAGTCCAAAAGGTCTTAGTGCACTGGTACAATAGAGATGTATGGGCTTGATGAGCCAGGGGAGGATTACTACTATAAAAGAACAGGGGGAGCAGATCACTATAATTTACTGGCTGGGCTCGGCGCGAGGACTCTCGCCCGCGCGTGCACTGATAAGGGGGAACTCCTCTATTCTGGGCTGGGGAATAACACTAGTTTCACGGACCCAGAACTTATAGTCTTTATCAAGGGAAAGTAATCACGGACACTTATAGGTGGAATCCCTCTTATTCACTTTGTCACTGTATCACTGTCTCTGTCTTACTGTAGGAGGGAAAGTCACTAATCTTGCCCGATTTTCTGGGGCGATATCACTCTGTCACTTTAAGGGGACCTCCAGGGGCTCTACTCGTGGCGGGAATCACCGTACCCGCTGGGGGGGAGACGACCCGGGTCCGATCCACTGAGGCGTTGCAGGGAGACCCTCTTGCCTGGGGTCTCGACCTGTTGTAGACCTCCTTCTCAGGGTCCCGTCGTCGTGGTGCAGGGAGGCTCGTCTATGTGGGGCCTCGACCTGTTGTGTTGGCCCTCAGGACTGGGGCCAAACAGGTGAAGCAGTCGTGTCTGGCGTCGGAGGGTCTGCAGCGGGGGGAGGTCAGCGTTGGTAGGCTGCTGGGCTCGCCTGGGGGTCTGAGGGCTGTGGAGGTCTGTCAGGGGACGCGCCGTCAGGTGTGGGCTGCGGCCTCGTCTCCTGCTGGTACCTGGGGAAGACAAGAATTTCCCGTGTGTAGGAGGTAGGTCCCGACTGGGACCGGGTCTCTGCTCGGGTGACACTTTTGGGGCAACTCTCCCGGGTGGTGTCCAGCTACTCCTGCAGGAGTTGACTGAATTTAGAGGACACACGGAGGCCGTGATCTCTCTCTTACACAGGGAGGGTAGCACAGAGGCGACTCTCTCTCTTGTCTCCGATACAGCCATGGTGCCAGGTCGATCGGTCCTGGGACCCACTTGTGGCTTTATACAAGGGGCTCTTACCCTTGGGGTGGCTAGGGGTGTTGGCCCCGTATAGTCCACTATTGGGCCTCCTGCCCTGTTTGTGATAGAGGGTATTTCTCCCTCATTAAAGGGCCTCCTGTCCTGGTAGTGGCAGAGGGTATTTCTCCCTCGTGGCTCACGGTGGCAGAGGGTACTAGACCCTCATGGCTCACCAGAGTAGCAGCAGAGGATGGTATTTCCTCGTGGCTCGCGGTGGCAGCAGGTGCGAACACCTCGTGGCTAACCTAGGGACCTCCTACCCTGTTGGGGTGAAGCTGTGGTCGTCACCACAAAACTACTAGGGACTGATGTTAGATCAGTCCCATCCCACTGCTGTCGATGGTCAACCCGCCGTGTAAGTTGTTGCGGATCTAGGTTCACCTGGTGTTGGGGCAGTTGCGGGAAGAAGGGGCACAGGTCAGTGGTGGTTGGATGACCCTCTTGTCCCGGGTCATTAACCTGACCGTTATCTCCTCCTCGGGTGGTGGGGTGGTGGTGGCCCGGTGGTGGTGTGGGGGGTGGAGGGGCAGAAGGTCCGGTCGCGGGCATTTTACCACCGTCGCTCGTGAAAAAGTCACGACCCCGTGACTGCAGGTGGTAGGTGATGGTGGTGAATGTCCTGTTGACTGGGGTGAGGTGCTGCAGGAGGTTGATCCAGTGGTTGGTCATCGTGGTCGGATCGTGGGTTGGATTGACGAAAAGTCGGATGGAGGATGGGCGGTTTGTGCGGCGTAGGCGGCGAAGAAGCTGGGGCGTCTGTCGGATTCTGATGGGCGGCTGGCCGTAAGGTAGCCACTGGACGCGGGTGATTTTCATGCTGGTGGTTGGTGCTTGGTGAGGTGGCTGTAGCTGAATGCTGGCTAGGGTTGGCGGGTTGGTGCTTTTATGGGGGATGGGTCTGTGAGTAGGGGATTTGACTTTGGGGAATTGAGACTTGGGTTTTTTCCATCGTGCTTGGTGGAGAGGGAGAGTGATGGGGAAGGTGTTTGGGGTAGGAAGTTTTTGTGGTTGTGTGTGGTGGGCTGGTTGGTTACTGTGGGGTGGTGTAGGTGTATATCTGGGTGGTGGGCGTGAAAGGCGGCCTGATCTGGTAGTGGTGGTGGTGAGTGTGGGTGTGGGTGGTGAGGGTGGTTGAGCACGTGGTGGTGGTGAGGGTGTACGGGTGTTGGGGGGTGAGGTGGGTGGCAAGGTGGTGTGGCGGGTATAGTGAGCATGGTCGCTGGGTAGGGCGGGCGCGTTTGCTTGGGTGGTTCTGGGCGTGGTGCGGGCGCAGGTGGGCGAAGGTGGAGGAGTGTGGTTTGAGGAGGTAGTGGTTTGGGGTGGTGGAGAGGCAGGGGATGGAGGGGGTGTGGTGTGGGGGGTGGTGTGGGAATGGGTGGTGGAGTGTGGTGTGGGTGTTGTTAAGTATGTGGTGGTGCCGGGTGGGGGTGGTGGTGAGGGCGGCGGTTGAGGTGAGTCAGGATCCGGGGTGGTGGGGGGTGGTGTGGTTGTAGGTGAGGTGCTGGGTGGGGGTGGTGGTGAGGGCGGCGGTTGAGGTGAGTCAGGACCCGGGGTGGTGGGGGGGGGGTTGTAGGTGAGGTGCTGGGTGGGGGTAAGAAGTAGTAGGCGTATGAGCATGGGGTGTAATTCCCGGAAACGTCGTCGTAGCCAGGTGGTCGGGCAGAGGTGCTGGGCGCGCGGGTGGTCATTGTTGGGTGGGTGGAAAGGTCGCACGTGGCGGTTGCGATACGTGCGTTGCTGGCCGTGTTGATTGATGATGACTTCATATGGGTTGGGGACTTGGGTTATGGTGAAGGGTCCGATGAATCGTGGTGCAATCTTATTTGGGGTAGGGAGTTGGGCGATGACAACGGATTGGCCGGGTTTGTAGGGGTTGGTGTGGTTGGTATCGGGTGTAAGGTCTTGTTGTGCTTGTAGGTGGTGGAGGCAGCGTTTCAGATGATGGAGAGGGTCGGTGGGGGAGGGTGGGGAGGGTGGACGGAGGTGGTGGCGGAGCAGGAGGAGGAGCGGGGTTTCCCAGAATACTCGCTCGTGTGGTGTTATGCCATCTTCTCGCGGGCATGTGTTTAGGCCCCATTGAACTATTTTGACGTGAGCAGGCCAGTCTTCATTTCCTGTTTGTGTAATGCGAGTGCGGACTTGATTGAGGAGGGAGCGATGGCTTCTTTCACAGATGCTGTTGCTTTGTGGCCAGTGGGGGGATGAGTGGGAGATGTGGAATCGAAATATTTTAGCTAATTCCTGCCAAACTTTTCCTGTGAATTCTGGTGCATTGTTGGAGTATAATGCCTGGGGAATGCCAAAGTATGGAAATACGTGGCAAGTCAGAGCATCAGCGACAGACACTGCACTGTGATCTTTAGCAGGACAAGCTATGATGAATTTAGAACAGACATCAACGAAGGTGATTATGTATTTATATCCTGCTTTGGGGGTGAGTGGTCCGACGACGTCAAGGGATAGCAGTTGCCAGGGTTTTGTTGCCGTTAGTTTTCCAGATGGGCCTAGTGTGCGGATGATATCTTTTCCTAATGCACAGGCTCGGCAGGATTGTACGATGTTTTTGGCGATGGTGGTGGGGAACGGTGTCCAGTATATGTCGTTGAACACTTGGGTGAGTTTCTTGGTGCCCAAGTGGATACCGTTGTCGGCATGGAGGTGGAGCATGGTGTAATGGGCGGTTGTGGGGCTCAGGACTATGTGGCCGTTAGGGTCAAACAAGTGTTCGGCGTGCAGGTGGAGCTTGCTGAAAATATTCGGCGGAATCCAGGTAGGGCGTTGGTTGTCTTGCCACATCTTAATGAGGTCGGGTCCTGGCGAGATGACATTGATGGGTAGTCTTGATAGGGCGTCGGCGTTCGTGTGGAGTTTGCCTGGACGATACGATATTTCAAAATCGTATTCTTCTAAGGTTTCGTGCCATCTAGTGAGCTGGGCGTTCGTGGTGTTGGATTGGCGCAACCACAGTAGGGATTGGTGATCCGTGATGATGATCACATGGGTGCCTGATATGTATGAGCGAAAGTACTCAAGTGACCATATTATCCCTAGGCATTCACGTTTGATGGCCGCATAATTCTTTTCTGCCAAGTTCAGGGTGTGGCTGGCACAGGCGATGATGTGTTCACGGCCGTCCTGTACTTGTGCAAGGACTGCCCCTATCGCGTGGAGTGAGACGTCTGTGTACAGGCGGAATGGTAGGTTGTAGTCCGGGAAGGCGACGACTGGGGCGGTGAGTTTGGCTTTGAGGGTGGTGAATGCGATGTGCTGGGGTTCAGTCCAGTCGAAGGGTTCTCCTTTTTTTGTAAGGTCGTGCAAGGGTTTTGGGATGTTCGTGAAACCTTTCACGAAGCGCCGATAATAGGAGGTTAGTCCTAGGAAGGCCCTGGTTTCGTGCACGTTGCGGGGTGGTGGAATGTCGGCGATTGCACGTAGCTTGTCGGGGTCGGGGGAGATGCCCTCTGCGTTGATCAGGTGTCCGAGGAAGGAGACTGATCTTTCAGCTAGCACACATTTGGTTGGTTTTAGCTTCAATCCGGCCTGTCGTATGCGCTGGAATACCTGTTTGAGGCGGTGGAGGTGGTCGGCCCAGGTATGGCTGAAAACAATTACATCATCCAGGTAGGCTAAGCAGGTTTCCCAGGTGAGTCCACTCAGCACAGATTCCATCAGGCGGGAGAATGTAGCAGGGGCATTGCAGAGTCCGAAGGGAAGGACGTTGAATTCGTAGTGCTTCCCATTTGATGTTGAGAAGGCGGCTTTGTGTTTGTCGTCGGGGTGAACTGGAACCTGCCAATAGCCTGATTGCAGGTCTAAGGTAGAGAACCAGGTAGATCCATGTAGGGAATCTAGGGAGTCGTCGATCCTGGGTAGTGGCGTGGCGTCTTTGATGGTAACGTCATTTACTTTGCGGTAATCGACGCAAAACTGCATGGTTCCATCCTTTTTTCACACGAGTACTACAGGTGATGACCATGGGTTGGTGGAGTTTGATATGACACCGGCATCCAGCATTTCCTGAACCTGCCGGTCTTCTTCTGCCCATTGTTTAGGATTTTTTCTGCGAGATGGTTTGCGAATGGGAGGTCCTGTAGTGTGAATTTCGTGGCTTAGGTAGGTGGTATGGCCAAGATCGGTCGGGCCGACGGAGAATAAGTCCTGGAAATCCAGGAGTAGTTGGTGGAGGCTGTTTGGCTGGGCAGGGGAGAGATGTGGTGGTATGTTGGGGAGGATGGGGCGATTGGTGGGTGGTGTTGAGCATGGCTCTGCCTCTTCTGTGTCACCAATGATGAGACCTCGAGGCAGGGTTAAACGTGTTGTGGCGAGATTGGCAATACGGATTTGGTGGGCGTGGGGGGGGGGAGGAAAGTGGGGGAGACTAGACAGGATGACAGGGGTCCGGTGGGGATGGACGGTGAAAAGAGGACTGATGTACCTGAGGGTCTGGTGAGTGTAACCCATGCTTCGTGGTGAGGTGGAATGGTAACGGTGGAGGCAATAGTGGCAGGGAATGAGGGGATCTGGGATGGCAAGGGTGGGGTGGGGAATGGGATTGGAAGGGGATGAAGTGAGGCATTTAGGGAGCTTTGGTTGGGTTTACATGTACAGGTGGGTTGGAGAGGGAGAGTGTGGTGGGGTGGTGTGTGTGTGTGGGCAGTGTGGGGGTGGTGGTGTTGTTTTTGTTTCCTTTTCTTTTTATTTCCTTGTTGGTGGATGCTTGATTAGGGTGGGCTGGACCGAAGTGGAGGCGACGTTGATAGCAATCAATGGTCGCGTGGAGTTTCTGAAGCAGGTCCAGGCCAAGATATCCATCATATTGGCTACAGGAGGAGTCAAAAATGATGAATGGGTGGTCGGTGGAGACTCGTTGGTGGGTGGTAGTTTGTAAGGCCCTGGTTTCCCCACGGATGGGTAGGGGGCCATCCCCAGCGTCTACGAGGTTGTCTGAAGTGGGGAGAATTGGGCCGAATGCTGAGGTGTGGAGGGTGTAAAAATGGGAGTAGAGACAAGACCTGGCTGCTCCCATATCCACCAGTAATCTTGCCTTGACCCCGTTCAGCCATATCTTGTTGTAGACTGGGGGCCTGTAGCTATGTGAGGTGGCCCCCGCCACCGTGGGGAGGTGCGGGGGTGGGCCTAAAAAATCCATCTGCTGAGGATGGGGGTAGTCGTCGTGCTCGTCATCGTCCAGTCCTTGGTAGAGCAGTGGTGGTACGTTGTCCTCCTGGGCGTCGTCATCAAGGGAGGGAACTTTCCTATGGCCTTGTTGGGGATTCTTTTGCTGATTCACCTTGAGTTGCTCCCTTATGTCATGAAGGGGGCAGGTGCGGCTGCAAGCCGTGAACTCCCAAGGGTTTATACTAATGAAGTTACCTTGTTTCCTGGGGTTATGGCGCTTCCTTTGCGGGTAAGCCCTGGGTAGTGTGGGAGGTGGTTCTGCAGGCGACTGGTGAGGCGGTGGCTTGGGTTTTGGTGGGGGGTTGTGGTTTGTGGGGAACTTTGTCACTGCGTGAAGTGGTTCTGGTGTGGGACGGGCGGTGAGGAGACGTCTGACGAGCTGCAGGTCTTGATCCATATTTCCTGAGGGATCATATATGGAGAAGTGTTCCCTGACTATGCTCGGGAGGATCCTCAGCAGGGCGTTGAAGGTATGGGTATCCCGAGTATTTATTTCTGCCTCAGGATAAGCAGCGGTGACGAGGCGCCGAGCCTGGATGAAAGTGTCATCCAAGTTACCGTCATAGGTGAGGGCGTCGAGTTGTGAGAGTGCGACAACTCTGCCCATGCGAGGCATAAAAGCCTGTTTCACTATCTGAGTGAATTGGTCCCATGACAGTTCTGGGACTATTTTGGGTGCGACATTTGTGATAATTTTCCCCAGATTCGGTAGTATGACTGCAATCTTCTCTTTATCTGAGTCAAACCCTATGTCTAAAAGGGGTTTGATCATGTCCAAATAAACATCCATGTCACATTGGTCCGGGTTGAATTTTGGTAATTCAATGTGCGGTTTAGCTGCCATTGTGCAAGTTTCCTTTTACGTTCCTCCGTGCTTTTACTCGGATCCAGAACCACCGCTTGCCACCAGTGTTATGCTGAGTGTTTTTAAAGCCGACTCCTTGTACTAAAAACACTAGCTACTGAGCGGGGTCCTCTTTCCGGACCGGAAGTAAAGCACTAACAAAGGAACAGGACATAAAAACTAGGCAGTCCACCTTTAACACATCTATTACCTTAATTCTAACACCGTGACAATATTACATAGAATGATATTCTGGACAGGGGATACAGATATACAAAGTTACGTTAAGACAACACGGGATATTCACACACACTATAATTATACTTTACAATGGGTTAAGGGTCCATAGGTGAATGTGACTAACTTTCATTAAAGTCCAAAAGGTCTTAGTGCACTGGTACAATAGAGATGTATGGACTCGATGAGCCAGGGGAGGATTATTACTATAAAAGAACAGGGGGAGCAGATCACTATAATTTACTGGCTGGGCTCGGGGCGGCGACTCTCGCCCGCGCGTGCACTGATAAGGGGGAACTCCTCTATTCTGGGCTGGGGAATAACACTAGTTTCACAGGCCCAGAACTTATAGTCTTTATCAAGGGAAAGTAATCACGGACACTTATAGGTGGAATCCCTCTTATTCACTTTGTCACTGTATCACTGTCTCTGTCTCACTGTAGGAGGGAAAGTCACTAATCTTGCCCGATTTTCTGGGGCGATATCACTCTGTGACTTTAAGGGGACCTCCGGGGGCTCTTCCCGTGGCGGGAATCACCGTACCCGCTGGGGGGGAGACGACCCGGGTCCGATCCACTGAGGCGTTGCAGGGAGACCCTCTTGCCTGGGGTCTCGACCTGTTGTAGACCCTCTCTCTGGTCCCGTCGTCACGGTGCAGGGAGACCCTCTTGCCTGGGGTCTCGACCTGTTGTAGACCTCCTTCTCAGGGTCCCGTCGTCGTGGTGCAGGGAGGCTCGTCTATGTGGGGCCTCGACCTGTTGTGTTGGCCCTCAGGACTGGGGCCAAACAGGTGAAGCAGTCGTGTCTGGCGTCGGAGGGTCTGCGGCAGGGGGAGGTCAGCGTTGGTAGGCTGCTGGGCTCGCCTGGGGGTCCGAGGGCTGTGGAGGTCTGTCAGGGGACGCGCCGTCAGGTGTGGGCTGCGGCCTCGTCTCCTGCTGGTACCTGGGGAAGACAAGAATTTCCCGGGTGTAGGAGGTAGGTCCCGACTGGGACCGGGTCTCTGCTCGGGTGACACTTTTGGGGCAACTCTCCCGGGTGGTGTCCACCTACTCCTCCAGGAGTTTCCTGAATTTAGAGGACACACGGAGGCCGTGATCTCTCTCTTACACAGGGAGGGTAGCACAGAGGCGACTCTCTCTCGTCTCCTATACAGCCGTGGCGCCAGGTCGATCGGTCCTGGGACCCACTTGTGGCTTTATACAAGGGGCTCTTACCCTTGGGGTGGCTAGGGGTGTTGGCCCCATATAGTCCACTATTGGGTCTCCTGCCCTGTTTGTGATAGAGGGCATTTCTCCCTCGTTAAAGGACCTCCTGTCCTGGTAGTGGCAGAGGGTATTTCTCCCTCGTGGCTCACGGTGGCAGAGGGTACTAGACCCTCGTGGCTCACCAGAGTAGCGGCAGAGGATGGTATTTCCTCGTGGCTCGCGGTGGCAGCGGATGCGAACACCTCGTGGCTCACCTAGGGACCTCCTACCCTGTTGGGGTGAAGCTGTGGTCGTCACCACAAAACTACTAGGGACTGATATTAGATCAGTCCCACCCCACTGCTGTCGATGGTCAACCCGCCGTGTAAGTTGTTGCGGATCTAGGCTCACCTGGTGTTGGGGCAGTTGCAGGAAGAAGGGGCACAGGTCAGTGGTGGTTGGATGACCCTCTTGTCCGGGTCATTAACCTGACCGTTATCCCCTCCTCGGGTGGTGGGGTGGTGGTGGCCCGGCGGTGGTGTGGGGGGTGGCGGGGCGGAAGGTCCGGTCGCGGGCATTTTATTGCGGCTGATGGAATTCTCATTGGGGGTCATTTAAAACTATTGTACTTGAGTGATGGCTGTATAAACTTATTCTCGGGCGAAATCGATAAATATGTAAATTCCAAGGGTTTACACAAAATTGATTGGGACACACAAATAATTATTTCAAAAACTCAGACACTTTTGTGTTTTAAAAAATCACATTAAAGAACCATATAACAAGAAATCGAGTGACGTAAAGAGAACTGAAATCTGAGAGTTAAAGAACAATAATTTTCAATTGATGTTGTCACCGAAATAAGCCAGAAACTTCGATTGAGTATTCTTTATTACCTGCACTAGAAGAACTTCAAAATTGCATATATCTTCCTGATTGAATGGAAAGAGAGAGAGAGAGAGAGAGAGAGAGAGAGAGAGAATATTTGCACAGATTTGACGGTTCGTGTTCAGTCATTTGCCACATTTCCTTATGTAAAATTTCTCAAAACTTATACCTAATGAGATGGAATATTGATGAGCTTTTGACTCTCATCTATAAAATTATACGAGAAAATACAAACACTCTCGCGATACCGAGGTATGTAATAAATTACCATTTATAACTTTATTTCTCATCTCCATAGACATATAGTGCATGACAGCTACAAAAAACGCTGGTTGACGGGACACTGAATGAACTCTATTAATGACGTCTGGAGATTGTTTGAATTTTTACATAATGAAGAGGGTCATGTGAGTCATGCTAAAAACTACATAATTGAAGGTGAAAACACAAAATATGCAACTTCCACAAACGCACTCTAAACTAGCTGTTAAATACTCCCAATTGTATCTGAAATTAGGAAAACATTTCTGGAGGTGAGAAAATTTTGTCTCGATAAAAACGTTAGTTTGAAGGTTAAATGAGATAATACGTAGGATGAAAGCGTTTTACATGTATAGGAGGCTACCATTTGAGGGTTTTAAGCCCAAAGAGTTTCGTTTCATTGGGGACATGAGAACAACTTGGTAATTTAGAGATAAATCGGATTTTTTTTTTTTTTCTGCATGGATAGTGCTTTAAATTGGCATTTTGAGCTTAGTGATCAAATATGAAATGTGGAATATTTTTGCAGTATGACGGTTCATGTGATATAATTATTCATATTCACCAAGGTTAAATCACTACGAAAGGCAACAAATCGTTCAGAAAAAAATAGCATACAAATTGATTATGACATATACATTATCAAGAAAAACTAAATGCGTAGCCGTACTGAGATATAAAATTGGTAAACATTACTTGGTTCCTCATATCCGCAGTTTTAATGTTCAGGTTGCAGGACCGTTGACCTAAGCTGTTTCTGTTCAATGTTGAGATTAACTGTGTATTTTTTTTTCCGATTAGTTAATTGGCTTTTTTTATTTTTTTCGCCGAGACTTCAAGGATGAAAGGTAGTTCCAATTGGGATCTAATTTCGGCTGATAGCATCCGCTTTTGGGATAGTTCAAAACTTTTACAGGAGTGATTGCAGTATAAACTTTTTGGTGGAAATCGCTAAACATGCAACTTCCATAATTTTTTCTCTTAATTGACTGCGAAACGATCTGATTTATTTCCAAAACTCAAAAGACATTTCTATACTATACTACTATATACCTAGGCTGCTTCCCCCAAGGAAAGGGAGGTAGCCGAGACAGGACGACACACTCCCCATTTACTCATCCATTCAAACACATTCATTCGCATCTTAGCCCCAAAGGGGAGAACGGACAGATCCTCACCGCACCACACCGCACAAGGGTCAACTGTGCAATGCAATCAGTGACATCCGCAGCAGGGCCCGACAGCAGAACTGGTTTACCCCTGCCACATCATAACTGACCCAACCCCTTACCCACACCTGACCTGACTAGCTGATCAGACCAAATGCGGGAGAATATCCCCTCAGGTCTACATCATCACTTATTCATTCACAATTTCTCTCCATTTATTTCTGTCACGCACAGCCACTCTTCCTTGCTCAACAGACATCCCTCTCGCATCCAGCGCTCTCTTCACTTCTGCATCTATTCTTCCATCCACAGCGACATGTGACCCTAGATATTTAAAACACTCTACCTCCTCAAGCAACGCGCCATTCAAAACTATATTCATTCCCCTACCATCTACCAACCTCGTACACTTCATCACTTTACTCTTATTCTCATTTACTTTCAATTTCCTCCTTTCACACACCCTTACAAACTCCTCTACCAACTGTCTCAATCTCTTCTCTGAATCAGCCACCACTGCAGTATCATCTGCAAACAGCAACTGCTTCAGATTCCACTCTCCACCATCAACATTCACCAGACTCAGACCTCCACCTAAAACTCTTGCATTCACCTCCCTTACAACACCATGCATGTAAATATTAAACAACCAAGGCGACATCACACATCCCTGTCGCAGCCCCACTCTCACGGGAAACCAATCACTCACAGCATTTCCCACTCTTACACACGCTCTACTATTTACATAAAAACTTTTCACCCCTTTTAGTAACCTACCATCAAGTTCATACAATCTTAAAACAGTCCACAAAGCCTCCCTATCAATTCTATCATACGCTTTCTCTAAATCCATAAATGCCCAAAACACATCCTTGCCTTTCGCTAAATACTTTTCACACACTTGTCTCACAGCAAACACCTGATCCATGCATCCCCTCCCTCTCCTAAAGCCACACTGCTCCTCACCAATCACTACCTCTGTACCCTCTCTAACTCTTATAATTAACACTCTACCATACACCTTACCTACAACACTCAACAGACTTATACCGCTAAATCTAGTACATTCATACTTATCACCCTTGCCTTTATACAGCGGGACCACACAAGCACTTGCCCAGTCAAATGGCACCATACCTTTCACAAAGCACACATTCAACAATCTTACTAACCAGTCAACAATAGTCACTCCACCACCCTTCAGGCATTCCACAGCACACCCATCCATACCTGCAGCTTTCCCTGTTTTCATCTCCTTTACTGCCTTCTCCACTTCCTCCTTCGTGATCAAAGAATCATTCAACTCTCTCAACACATTTATTCCTTGCACCATTCCATCCGCCACAATTTCAGCCACCCTTTCCTCCTGTACATTTAACAATCTTTCAAAATACTCTGCCCATCTCTTCCTTACTGCATCCATCTCAATTAACATCCTTCCATCCTCTGCTTTTACTCGTACTTCTTTCCCAGACTCTCGCTCTCGCACCCTTTTCATCTCCTTCCAAAACATTTTCTTATTCTGTTGGAAATTCTTTGACATTTCTGAAGGTTAAAAAAAAAAAAAAACATTTAAATGTAATATAACCAAAATATCGATTGGCGTTTAAAAAGAGCTGGCATATGAGGGTTAAAGAACAATAGGTTTGAACTGATTTAGTGGTCACCGAAACAAGCGGGAAACTTCGAACGAGTATTCTTTTTTTATCTGCATTAGATGCACTATAAAATTACAATTGAGCTCCTGATTAAATGTTAAGAACAAAACAATATTCGCACACCATAAACGTTCCTTTTGCAACATAAGCTATTTTTCATTAGGTAAAATTTTTTTTGAAACTGAAACCTCCTGAGATAGAATATTGATGAACATTTCACTCTCATTTACAATTTTATACGGGAAAGTACAAACACTATTGCGATACCGAAATATATAGTTAATCAACAATTATAATTTTATTCCTTATCTCCATAGACATATAGTGTTTGACAAAAAAAAAAAAAAAATGAAGATTGACAGAACAGTGAATGAAAATTAATGTCTTCTGGAGATTGATTGGATTTTATCTTCTTTATCTGAGTGATGCTAAAATCGCATAGTTGCGGGCGAAAACCCTAAATATGCAATTTCAACAAATGCTCTTTAAACTATCTGTTAAACACCCACAATTGTATCTGAAATTCAGAAAACATTTCGGGTAGTGAGAAAATTGCGTCTCGAGAAAAACATGAGAAAGAAGCCTAAATGAGGTGCCGAAAAACGTAGGAAGAAATCGATTCACAGGTAAAGAAAGCTGCCAATTGAGGATTTTAAGCCCAAAGAGTTTCGTTTCATTAGGGAATTGAAAACACCTTGGAAATTTAGAGAAAAAAACGGTTTATTTTTATCTGCAAAACTAGGGCTTTAAAGTGGCAGTTCGTGTGATACCATGATCCATATTTATCAAGGTATAATGACTCCGAAATGAAAGTAGTCGTTTACAAGAAAATCGTTTTTTCATTGATAATCACATATCCATACAATTTATAAACATTTCTACATAGTTTTATTGTTCATGATTGGTCTAAAAAGAAATGAGGTTGCAGAAGCTTACACCGGGGTTGTTGTGTATTTCGTTTTGAGATTAACTGGATTTTAAAATTCCGATGGGTCTTTTTTTTTTTTCTTCGCCAACACTTCAGGGACAAAACGTAGTTCCAACTGTGAACTACTCTAGGCTGTTACCATCGGCCCTGGGGGTGATATAAATCTGTTTTACTGGAGTGACCGCTGTATATACTTAGTTCTCGTCGAAATAGCTAAGTATGCAACTTGCACTAATGTACTCGAAATTGACAGCGAAACTCACAGAATTACTTCCACAACCCAGAAGACGTTTTTGAGAGTCAAAAAATCTTATTTAGAAAACATGTTGTAATGCTGTGTTTTTAAGGCGACTTCTCGTCGTAAAAACACTAGCCACTGAAGCGGGGTCCTCTTTCTAGACCGGAAGTAAAGCACTAACAAAGGAACAGGACATAAAAACCAGGCAGTATACCGTATCACATCTATTACCTAGGTCCTACTCATAACAGTACACATAGAATGATATTTGGGATACAGAGACACAGAGATACAGAATTAACACTTGGCTTCACAGAATGATCGTATGCACTACCATTATTACACAGGGAGATTGCGAGTATTCTTTAATAGGGTTATTATGTCACCTGGAGGTAATATATAAAGGGGGTTGTTCACTTTAGGTTCTTTAATGGGATTCTTATGTCACTGGGGGGTAATATGTAAATGGGGTTGTTCACTTTAAGAATACCGAGATTGAGAGTCTGGTTCAGGGATATTACTATAAAAGAGGTAGGGTGCGGATAGCGACACTCGACACTGTCAACTGGTCACGGAGACACGTACACTTATCTTTCGACTCGCCCGCGCTCCTACCTCTAGACTCACAGAAAACTCCCTGGTTCCTTAATATGGGGAGGGACTAAGACAATTCAAAAAATGCACTTTCTGCCCTGATAGCACTAGATTCTAGTGGGCCACTGTTTACTATATTCTCTTGGGTAGTCACTGTCACTGTTCTCCTGGTTACTGTCACTGTCACTGTTTCCCCTTGTTTCCTGGGTATAGTCACTATCACTGTTGCACTTTAGGATACAGGGAGGCTCTCCCGTATGGGGGCCTCGACCTGAGAGGTGGCCCTCGTCTTAGGGCCGCGCCGGTGGGGTGCAGGGAGGCCCTGTGGTCTGGGGGCCTCGACCTGATAGGTGGCCCTCAGGACTGGGGCCGAACAACCGGAGCAGACGGGCCTGTTTCCTCCGACTCCGGGGAGTGAGGGAGCCTGGATCGCCTTCGTCGTGGATTGTGGAGTTGAGCCTGGGCGTCCTGGGACTGCGGGTACCAGGAGGGAGAGGCGCCGTCAGGACTGGACTGCGGCAGCATCTCCTACGGGGCTCCGGCAGGAACAAGGAACTCCCGGGTGTGGGCGGTAGGTCCGATATCGGGCCTTGCACCACTCTAATGTCTCATCCGGGGCTATATTCCCGGATGGCGACGAAGGGCTCCCCGAAGGGAAAGAGGCTAGAGGAGGACTCACGTTGCCCGTGGTCTCTCGAGTGTGTCTGGAGGCCGGAGCCGGGGATCTCTTTCCCCTATTGCACACCTTGGCTGCAGCCGTGAACTTGCCCGGCGTACGGGGTACACCTATAGGGTGATCAGTGTCGCCCTTTCGCCGCGGCAGGGTACCGCCGGAGTGGTGTTCCTCCCGTAGTAGGAGACAAGCCGGAGGGAGGGGCACAGAGGCTGCACTCTCTCCAATACGGACTGATCCTACCTTCAGGGAATTCTCTACCCTGGTACGTGCCCCGGCCGGAGCCGAGTGTCTGCCCGTACGGAAGACAACTACCGGGAGAACTGGTTCGCCCGCACGCTGCGGCTGGGTACCGTCCACGAGGTGTCGCTTCCGTAATAGGGAAGTACTACAAGTACGGCAGCAGGGGCTCCTTACCCTGGTCCGTATTCTGGCCGTAGCCGAAGAACAGCAGGAGAGGGATGCACTAGGGCAACTCTCTCTCCCTGGTGTGTTAAGGCCGGAGCCTGGGGTCGCCTTCCCCTTTTCACACTCTATTAGGCCGTAGCCTAGGTTTGTCTGTCTCTTTTTTCTTTTGGTTAGGCCGTAGCCTTGGGCCTCCTGCCCTTGGGCCTCCTGCCCTAGAGGGTGTAACAAAGCCGTCAATACGGTGTTACCTGGGACTGATTTAATTTCAGTCCCACCCCTATTCTGTCGATCACTGCTCCGCCTGCACGGTAGTTCACTTCCCCTGATCACCTGGGGTTGGGGCACTTGCGGGGAATAGGGACCCAGGGCCGTGATGCCCTGGTGACCCTCTTGCCCGGGGTCACTAACCTCACCGGTGTGTCCTCCTGGGGTGGTGGTGGGGTGGCGGCTCGGTGGTGGTGTGGGGGGTGGTGAGGTGGGAGGTCCTGCGGCAGGCACGGCGGGCATTTTACATGTAACAGGAAATTGATTGACACGTAAAGAGAGCTCGTTGTGAGTGTTTAAGAACAATAAGTTTGAACTGATGTGAGGATCACCGAAGCAAGCGAGAAAGTTTGAGTGAGGCTGTAGTAGATGCACTTTTAAATTACCATGAAACATTCTGAAAATGTAGAAAAAAAAAGTAGAATATTTCACATTAATAAGGTTCCCGTTAAACCATAAGTCACATTTCCTTAGGTAATATTTCTCACAAATGATACTTCTTGAGCAGGGAAATTGGTGAGCATTTGACTGTCATCTAAAAATTTATACGAGAAAGTACAAAAACTATCGCAATACCGCTACATATAGTAATTTCCATGAATAACTTTCTCCCTCATCTTCGTAAACATATTGTATACTCCATGATAGCAATAAAAAATATAGATTGGAGGAACACTGAATGAACAGTATTGTGGTCTGAAGATTGTTTAGATTATATCGTTATGAAGAGGGTCCTTTGAATGATGCTAAAAACCGCATAATTAAGGGCGAACACACTATTACATTATCACCTTCGTGGATATGTATTCCAAGTTCCTCATCACGTGCCCAGCCAAAGAACATCATGCCGTCGCCATGGCTGACACCCTCATCTGCCATGTCTTCCCCTATTTTGGAATACCCCAGGCCCTACACTCAGACAACACCCCCAAGTTCACCAGCAACATCTGGTGAGAGCTAACCAACCTATTCGGCTACTGAATCTCCCGCTCCTCTCCATACTGGCTACAGAGGAATGGAATTTGCGAGAGAAGCCACCACACTTTCATGAACCAGGTACGCACTAGAATCGAGGAAACAAACAATGACGATTGGCCTGCCCACGTTAAAATCATCCAGTGGGGTATCAACTCCTGCCCCCAAGAAGACAGCATATCCCCTCACAAGTGGATTTTCGGGGAAGCCCCTCTCCTGCTGCCGCTACGCCGACACCTACAGCCTCCCACCACGCCTCCCATGTCCGACCCCCCCCCCCACCACTTCAAGAGGCGCCTTCACCACCTGCAAGACGGCCTGGACCTCCAACCCGATGCTACTCCCTCGAACCCCTACAAACTGGGTGATTCCGTGATGGTTGCCAAACTGCTGATTCCCCATACACTCTCCCCCCACTTCATGGGCCCCTACACCATCACCCATGTCCCTAACCTCTACAAAGTGACCATAGATTATCATAACACTCCACAAACATACAGAAATTGCCACGTGCGCCCGTTCTGCACCACCGCCTCACCTCGGTCCACTCCGGCCACCTCCCGCACCACCTCGCCTCCACTCACCACCCCAGACACCGCTCCCGACTCCTTGCTACATCACACCCTCCTCCTCCCTCCCATCATCACCCACTCCTTCACCAGCAGCCCCCTCACCTTCTACCCCTCACACCACTTCACCTCCCGCCTCACCGCCGCCGCAAATCCCTTCCTCAAGCCAACCCCCAGCCCCCTCACCACTGCCTCCCTCGACCCCCACACCTCACACCACCTCACCTGTCACCCCGCCACTGCTACGCCACCCGAGCATGCCAAGACTACCCACAACCATCACACACACACATGCCCGCACACCATCCTCTGCCATCCTTATCTCTAAATCACTACCCCCTGGCATCAACTCATCTCTCTCCTCAGCCCCCAAACCCTGACCCCAAACGCCACCACCCAACGCCGCCCACCACAGCACCACACCACGCACAGCCGGAGCACCACAAGACAGCACTCCTACCTCGCCACCCACCCTAAAAACAACCATCACCCAATCCGGCCGCCTCTCGCACCCTCTTGCCAGATACACCACCACCCCCTCCACCGTCCCCTCTGCCTCACCTCCCCAATCAGACTCAATCACCCCCAGCCCCCACATCCCCAACATCACTCCCATTACCCTCAGACTACACCAAGCCCAGCTGAAATATCTGTCCATCCCTATCCCTGGGGAAAACACCTGCGTCTCTCCCCAGCATAAAACCACCACCCCTGCCTTCATCGCCAGCATTCAGCTGAAACTACCGGAGAAGCAACCACCTACAGTCATCAGGGTCCGACGTGCCACCTGGGCACCGACCTGAGGCAGGAAGCACTGCTTCCGCAGGCCTCATCACCTCCTCCAGACCCTCCGCACCTCTTCCCAGCCCTCCACCATCTACCTAGTCTGCACCGTACACCATAGCAAGAACCAAGCAACCACGCAATGGATCACCCTCCTCCAACACCTGACCCCAGACCACGACACCAGCACCACCAGGACCTACTACCTACAGCCACGGGGACGTGACTTTTCCCACCATGACAGTGGTGAAATAGCAGCCGTGGCAACAGAGGGCATCACAACACCCCCAGGAGGTGACAACCAAGGGGTAGATAGGGCATGCACGACGTCCGTGTGATATGGGCATATGTCCCATACAGCCGTGCGCCCCTATTCCACGAAGGACAACCGGCGCGAACATCTCAGTTCAGGTGCATTACCCTCCAACTGATCCAGCCTTCATCAGGATCAGGGTGGAGCTAATAAACCAGCTCCAAGCAGCACCCCAGTGACGGCCGGTAACCACACAACAAAAGCAATGACCTGTAGCCGTGAACCTGCAACGGCTTGTAACCGTGCAACCGTGACAGCCGGTAGCCTCACAACAAAAGCAACAGCCTGTAGCCATGCAATAGTGACGACCGGTAGCCGCACCTGCAATAGATGGCCAGTAGCCGCTCATAGTGCTGTCCACCCACCCCTGCAGAACCTGAGATGGCTGGTTGCCGCACGCAGTGAGAGAACGGTATGCCCTTTCTCCTTCTGCAGTTGCCTCTAGGGGCACGACACCAGTGACAGCCAGCAGCGGCACAAGTAGACAGGGGACAGCCTATAGCTGCCCCTCGCATAAACATCGCCCCTCATAAGGGACTTCGGCAACGGCCGGTAACCATGCCCATGTACAGGTGACGGCCGGTGGCTGTACGTCGTCTGTGGTCCCCTCAGGAAGTCAGGCCATGGTGACAGCCGATTGCCGCACTGATGGGAGAGGGACAGTCAGTAGCTGCCCTCCTCCCGTTGCCCAAGGGACCTCGGTGACAGCCGGTAACTGCACCAGGGAGGGACGCCCTAAAAGCCCCTCGCCCACTGTGACTTCACAACCTGAGGGAGACTCCTGCTTAAGTCGCCCCACCAGTGCCAGTGGCAGATTAAGTCCCACCTCCAACTCCCCAGACCGAGGCAACCTCCAGAAGGAGAACCTCCTGATAGAGGACTGGTGGAAAGGTCCCGTCCTGACCCCGGGGCTTCACTCCGTCCAGCCGGCACCAGATGGAGACCAGCACCTGTCAGACTCCTTGTGTCAGCAACGCCACAGCTCTACCCTGATGGCGAAGCAGCAAGAGCGAGACTGCAGCAGACGGACTTTCCACGGTGCCCCTAATATCCCGGGGCCCAACCTCTCCAGTCCTGAGGAGAAGCAACGCCCTTTCCGCTCCGGGCACCTGCAGGAGCACCTACAGAAGATATTTGGCCTCAGTCCTGAGGGCCAAACCCCTGTTCCCAGCCCCTCCAGTGCAGGTCCCTTCACCACGCCTGACCGTAGCCTGTTCTGGAGGATGATGCCCTCGTGAGTAGTCCCATGGCCCCTAGAGGAGAGGACACCTGAGGGGATGCAGCTGCCACTGGGCCGCCACCTGTGAGCTGCCACCCCCTCCACCCCCTTGGTCAGCCCACTCCCTTGCCCCACATCCCTACAGTGACTGTGACTTCCATACCCATGAGGTGAAAGTGAAAGTGACTATCAATGCACAAAGCACAGTGACAGTGTTTAACTACCTTAACTCTACTGAATATCAGACGATACAAAAACAGTGTTCCACCACCCTACTTCATTCAGTCGTAATGTGGGACATGTGTATAATTATTATAAAGTATATGCAGCCCTAGTACAAAGTGTAATCCCAACTCCACTTAAGTACAATGTCTGTCTGTCTATTCCCGAGACTGTCGGTAACCTGCGTGATACTTGTAATACATACCTGCCAGTTCCAGCTTTTACCTTTGTATAGAGTCTTGTGGATTGTCTAGCTTATCTAGCTTTCCCATATCTAGAATACATGTAAAGATGTTGCCCTGTGTTTTTATGCCCTGTTCCTCTCACACTGTGTCTAAGCTCTGGTCTAGAAAGGGAACCTTAGATGTTGTTAGGACGGGAAGCTGCCCTAGAAACACCTAGCATAACAATTCTTCCTATCTCTAGAAGTACAGTACTCAAATTCTCAGTGTTTCACATAACATACCCTCAGCTAGGCCTTTCATGTTAGATCACTTGCTAAAACAGCTTAAAAGAAACTTGGATTATTATACAGAATCAGCAACAACTGCACTGACAAGCAGTTGGTTATAATTTGCATAAGCCATGTGCACTCTCAGCTAGTATACTGCTTACCCTTGTGGAGTGGATGTGGAGAGGTTGCACTAAAACAACTGGACAATATTCAGAACAATGATGTATGAATTATTAATTTCATCATTATTCAACATCCAAACCTCCAATCTTATGTTGCCCCATGAGAGGCGTGGCAGTCCGGGGCTAGGCAAGTTAGTCCTGATATTTAAGATAAGAGTGACCAGCTTCACTCATCCCTGAGTGGCATTAAGTGACCAATAAACCCAAGCCACCCCTTGGATATAAACCTACACAGGCTCAATACGACTGGAGCACCTTAATTACCCACTCATGCACCAAGTGCCACAATTTGGTAATATGGTTACCAACCAGCATAGCAAATGGTGTCCTGGAGTACAGGAAACCACTTGGCTTGTCACTTAGGGCAGAGTCATCCATAGGCAGAAAGAAGAAGCAAGAAGGAAGGAAAGAAAGACAGAAGAGGATGGATGGAAGAGAGGAAAGGGCAGACACCCAAAGCAGAACTACATCGAGGATCGCCCCTCCTACCAACCCAACAATTTCAAATGAACCACTGTAACTTCCCTACAAGTAAGAAGGAATGTTGCTTCTCTTGCATGTTCGGTAGGGACATGCACAGCACCTATTTAAGACCATATGCACACAAATACAGGGCAAAAACCATAAAATAAATGAAAAGGAACCAGAGAATGAGAAATCAGAAGTGAGTATGGAAAACATTTAGCAGTGTCCAGGGTACTTACAACATGTCCGTGGCTGTCACAAAGATTAACCCGCCTCCTCTAAGGGTCTGACAATGGTGATGGTGCACTTGAAGCACGTACAGTAATCCAGTGTTGTGCTGCACTTAATCCTTTGCACTGTGAATTATAACTGTTTAACACCGCACATTCTATTCTTAATTGCGCCACGCCAGTTGCAACATGCCATAGTTGCACTCTGCACTTAATCCTTTGCACCCTGAATTCTAATTTCTTAACACTGCACAACACCGCAAATTCCCATGTGGTATAGAGGCGAGGTATTGCAGTTTACTCACTGTTTATTCACAAAAACGAGCAAGTGGGGAGCCATCACGAAGAGCGTGCAGTCACGACGTTAGGAAGACAGGAACTAGGGAGGATGAAGGGGCGCTCTAGCGGATGTCAGAGGAACTACGTGCCAAAACACAGCTGCTCGTCACCATGTGGCAAATTCAAAGTAGGGTTAAAATATCCTTTTTTTTTTCTTTGAATTTTTTACATTTTTTTGCCCATTTTTGGTGTCCAAGGACCCGAGCCCAAAATGTCCGGGACTTGGGCATCCGGTTCTTACAGGGATTACTGTATTTTCTTACTTCAATCAATGTAAAGCCACCTGAAATGGAAAGGAGCGTAATAAAGTGACAGGAATGATGGGAGAAACAGGAAGAGAGCAGGGCAGACATGGAAAAAACAATGATAAAGGTGAAGAAGCAAGCAGCACTATTTCAAGTTAAACCTTTAAATCCCATCCCTTTCATCTGAGATTCAACCTTTAGAATGAATCGTTAGTAACCTGAGTGAAGAAAAAGTTAATTCATCAGCAACTTAACTGTGAAAAATATTTGGAGGTTCTGCTAAACAAACTGGGGCTCCTCACTCGGGGCACCACAATGTAAGAAATTTCTAGTACTTTCTAATAAACAACTCATAGGTCGTTACTCGTCTCTAAAGTTGTCCTTAAGTAAATTCAAATAAGTCTCATAGCGTTAGGTGAACCGTAACTTAACCTTAACTCACCTAACTATTGCTCTTCTATCTCCTAGCTAATCCCCCCTTGAATTGGCCAATTCTTAAAGGTTACTTAGCTAGAGGGAGTAGGATAGCAGATGACAATGAGCTGCTTTTGTGTAATTGCTTAAGCAATCAAGCGTCCTTAAGGTGTGTATGTACAAAGTGCCGCTTGAACCTTGTCCAGGAGAAGAGTGAAGAAAATGGCAGGCCCTAGTTCCTCACAGAATTGTAGGGGTGCCAACTATTAATAAATTACTGTACTAAACAGACTTAGATTACACCATGATATATACAGGGCAAATCTAACAAATTAATTTTAGTTTTAATTAAACTAAAGTTAAACCAAATATTCCCTTTAACTATGTGGATATCTTAAATCCACATCTGCTTTACATGAGGACTTTTCTTCCTCGCCACATTATCTAACATGCAGAAGCAGTTTATGTCCATGGTCTAATTATCTATCTATATACCTAGGCTGCTTCCCCCAAGGAAAGGGAGGTAGCCGAGACAGGACGACACACTCCCCATTTACTCATCCATTCAAACTTATTCATTCGCATCTTAGCCCCAAAGGGGAGAACGGACAGATCCTCACCGCACCACACTGTACAAGGGTCAACTGCGCAATGCAGTCAGTGACATCCGCAGCAGGGCCCGACAGCAGAGCTGGTTTACCCCTGCCACATCATAACAGATCCATCCTCTTACCCGTACCTGACCTGACTAGCTGATCAGACCAAATGCGGGAGAATATCCCCTCAGGTCTGCGTCATCACTTATTCATTCACAATTTCTCTCCATTTATTTCTGTCATGCACAGTCACTCTTCCTTGCTCAACATACATCCCTCTCACATCCAGCGCTCTCTTCACACTGTCCATCCATCCTATTCGTGGTCTTCCTCTCAGCCTTACACCTATCACATCAGATCTAGTTATCTTTTTCACCAATCACTCATTATCCATTCTCTCCATATGCCCAAACCATGGCAACGCCCTCTGCTCAACTCTACCAGCCATCTCCCGAACAACACCAGTTCTCCTTCGCACTTCATCATTTCACACTCGATCCATACGCGTCACTCTACACATACTCCTCAGACACCTCATCTCCATTACATTCAAACTTTTCCTCTCTCCTACACCCATATTCCATGTTTCAGCCCCATATAACGCAGTCAGTAACACCATACCCTCATACAGCCTTCTTTTTACATTCATTCTAAACAAACGACATCTAAACACTTTTTTCATTCTTCTCAGCACCTTTCCTACTTCATTTATTCTAAACTTCACTTCTGCATCTATTCTCCCATCCACAGCAACATGTGACCCTAGATATTTAAAACACTCTACCTCCTCAAGCAACTTGCCATTCAAAACTATATTCATCCCCCTACCATCTACCAACCTCGTACACATCATCTCTTACTCTTATTCTCATTTACTTTCAATTTCCTCCTTTCACACACCCTTATAAACTCCTCTACCAACTGTCTCAATCTCTCTTCTGAATCAGCCACCAGTGCAGTATCATCTGCAAACAGCAGCTGCTTCAGATTCCACTCTCCACCATCAACATTCACCAGACTCAGACCTCCACCTAAAACTCTTGCATTCACCTCCCTTACAACACCATCCATGTAAATATTAAATAACCAGGTATGAGGGGGGCACAGTGCACAAGAGATTGGGTGGTCCACGACCTCGCACACTGGGAATTCGCGTACTGGGAATACATAATCTTATGGGAATAATTACATATGGGTGGTACCCCCTCATACCTGGACATTTTTTGGCCCTTAGAGACATAATAAAGGTCATATTTTTCAGACATTGTATTAAAGCTATAGCTACAATAACAAAAATATGAGTAATCACCTTAACAACAGTAGACAACAGGCCTGACAACCTTAAATAACAGGGGCTCCGAGGAGCACCGCACTCCCCACCGCACCAACACTTCCCTCCACAGACTCCTCTTGAGCACCTTCCCCAGGAGACATAATAAAGGTCATATTTTTCTGACATTGTATTAACGCTATAGCTACAATAACAAAAATATGAGTAATCACCTTAACAACAGTAGACAACAGGCCTGACAACCTTAAATAACAGGGGCTCCGAGGAGCGCCGCACTCCCCACCGCACCAACACTTCCCTCCACAGACTCCTCTTGAGCACCTTCCCCAGGAGCATCAAAGTCACTCACTTCGGCCATAAACCCTTCAAAGTCCAATGCTGACACTTCTGACATTGCATCCTCTTCATCCTCAACAGTAGAATGCCCGGGAATTTTTGCGCATCAACACGACGACACGTGACGCGCTGTGTGAGGGGTGGTCGCGCATTAATAGAAAATGGCATTTTTGAGCCACTCCTTGCCTCTGCCTCACGTTCTGTGCGGTAAACTCGCACATTCAAGGGTTTTTGGTTATGATTTTTGGTCACTCGTGCACAATGCGAATCGCGCACTGTGATGATGCGCAATGTGCAAACCCACTGTAATTACATGTACAGTCAGGGAAAGTCCCGTATTACCCACTCTTTGGAGCATTGTTGGCCGACAAACAGTCACGAAGCAGCAGCTCTATCCCACATGTCTGGTAACTGTGAATGGAAGGGAGGGTGGCCAGGGGTGGGAGGGTTTGAAGAGTTGCTCATGTCACAGTATCAATACATGTTTCCTGTCAAAAGTATGTTTCATTGCCTTCGTTTTGTAATGTTCAATAGGAATGATAGTTACACAGACTGATCATATAATTAGGACTTCCCATGTCATTCTGTCTAAAGGAAAATGAAAAACTTGTTAATCGCTCATATAGATTTTTTTCTTTATTATTACACACTACCCTAGACTTGTAAGTTTGAGATACATAATTACCAGAATAACACCGGAAATGTTTGCAGGTGGATGTTTACAGTAAGATGACAGAGGATAAATAAATAAACAGATTTATAAGAATTTTATATACATATGAATATATATATAAATATATGTATATATATTATATATATACATATATATATATATATATATATATATATATATATATATATATATATATACACACACACACACACACACATATATATATATATATATATATATATATATATATGTATGTATGTAATACCACGTTGAGTACACTGCTTCCCGTCCGATCAGCGAAGTTAAGCAACGTTGGGTCTGGTTAGTATTTGGATGGGTGACCACCTGGGAACACCAGATGCTGTTGGCATCGCTACGTGTCAAGTGGGCTTGGTGGAGGATTGGTGCCCCTCCCTGTAAAATGATTAACTCTTAGCCCTTGGCCACCCCATTTGGGATACATGGCGTCTGGCAATGAATCAATGAATGTATATATATCTATCTATCTATCTATCTATTGCCAGATGCCTCAATCCTGTTCGGGGTGGCCACAAACAAACCGCCCCCACGTCGCCCTGTCCCCCGTCAACTCACTGCCCTGCTCCCAACTCACACACCCCTCTCATATACCTCTCCACCCCATCCCTCCATCTCATCCTCGGCCTCCCCCTCCCTCTTCCCCTCTCCACCTCACTCACATACACTCTCTTCATCAGTCTTTCACCCTCCATCCTCTCTACATGGCCAAACCACCTCAGTGTATTCCTCCTAACGCTTCCTATCACATCCACTCCACAACGCTCCTTTATATCCTCATTTGTCAGCCTGTCTCTCCATGTGACTCCACAGGCTCCTCTTAAATAACTCATTTCCACTGCTCTCATTCTTGACTTGTGTCCTTCCAGCAATGACCAAGCTTCACTTCCAAACATTAGAGTTGGTATCACAATACTGTCATGTAGTAACTTTTTCACTTCCATGCTCACTTCCCTGTTTCTTATCACTCCCCTCAAGGAACCAGCAACCTTTCTTCCCTGCTGTACCCTTTCAAGCACTTCACCCTTCAAACCTCCATCCTTACTCATCACACTACCCAAGTACTTAATCGTACTCACATTTTCCAATTCCTCACCATCCAACCTTGCTGTACATTCACTGACTTCAACTCTCTCAAAGACCATCACTTTACTCTTCCCTACATTCACCGTTAGATTCCGTTTCTTACATACTCTCCCAAACTCATCCACCAAGCCTTGCAGCTCTCCTTCATCTTCACTCAACAACACAGTATCATCTGCAAAGAAGAGTACAGGGAGTTTCCAAACACTACCCTCTCTCACCAGGGCCACTCCAACATCCACTAACCTACCTTGTACCTCTTTTATTACTGCATCCATGTACAGATTGAACAATCATGGAGACATGACACATCCCTGTTTCAACCCAACCTTCAAAGAGAAAAATTCACTCAGTTCACCATCCACACGCACTGCAGCCTTAGCACCATCATACATACCCTTCACAGCATTCAACAACTTCCCATCTACTCCATATATTCTTAATACTTTCCACAATCCTTGTCTATCCACCCTGTCATATGCTTTCTCCAAATCCATGAAAGCCGCATACAACTTCTTTCTCTTCTCTAGAAACTTTTCCACTAAAGATCTAAGAATGAATATCTGATCTACACAACCTCTTCCCTTCCTAGAGCCTCCCTGTTCTTCTCCAACTAATTCCTCAGTTCTTTCTCTAACTCTGTCAATAAGTATCCTACCATACACTTTTCCTATTATACTAAGAAAAGACAGATGTCCCTATGATTACCACACACTTCTTTTTCCCCTTTTCCTTTGTACAAGGGAATAATTATACCTGACTTCCAATCCTCTGGGACTCTACCTTCCTCCCAGGTCAAGCTGCACATTTTCCACATCCATTCTACTACTATCTCTCCCCCATACTTCAGCATTTCACCACACACTCCATCAATTCCTGGGGCTTTCCCCAATTTAACTTTCTTCATTGCTTCCACAACTTCTATCCTACTGATTTCTTCCTGTCTTCTCACCTCCCTCCTTCTCCGAGCCATTCCCCAGCCACTTATACTCGCATTACTTCCATCCTCTACGTTCAACAATTCCTTCAAGTGTTCTCCCCATCTGCTCACTTTTTCTCCCTTCTCCACTAGTAATCTACCATTTTTATCTTTCACTCCCCTGCTAACGTCACTTCCACCCTGTCTTACTCTTTTCACCTCTTTCCAGAACATTTTCTTACAGTCCCTCCAGTTTACACTCAAGTTCCTTCCAAATTCCTCATCCACTCTCTTCTTACTCTCTCTTACTAATCTTTTCACCTCTCTCTTTCTTTCTACATATAACTCTCTCTTCCGCCTCTCAACTTCTTCCACGGCCCTATTTCTCATCCATTCACTGTATGCTTTCTTCTTTTGTGCAACAGCCTGTCTCACCTCTTCATTCCACCACGCTGTTCCTTGCATACCCCTCACGCCAAATCAAATGCTGCACATATTTCTTCTGTAAATATCCTGCACACACCTTCCACGTCCCCCATCTGCTGCAATTCATATTTGCCCAATCGTTCCTCCATTTCTCTCTTATACTCTGCCTTTTTCTCATCCTCTTGTAACACTTCCACTCTCCTTACAAATGCTCCTTCTTCCTGTCCTTCCCTTCTTCTATTTCTCCATCCTGATTGGACCTTGATTCTGGCCACCACCAATTAGTGGTCAGAAAGTCCACTCCCCCAACCTCTATAAGCTCTTGCATCCATTACACATTTTCGCATCCTTTCATCAACAGACACATAATCAATCATTGCCTTCCTTTCATTCAGTTCACCACCGACCCTTCTCATCACTCACCATGTACACCTGTGGATCATTTTGTGCCTGAAGAGGGTATTGGCTATCACCAACCCCCTCCCAGCACAAATGTCCACTAACGCTGCCATTCTCATCTATCTCAGCAGGCACACCCCACTCACCAACTATTCCATCCACTTTCACATTTCACTTTACCAATCATATCACCGATCAAGAACACTCTCTCATTCCTTCCAAACTTTTCCATGCACACTTCCACATTTGTCCAGAACTCTTCTCTCACTCTGCTTGCACAATCTTGTGTTGGCGCATACACACACACACAATCGCCCACATTTGTATTCCAACTTTCAATCTTACCCACACAATCTTTGACCCAACTGATCCATACTCTCTTATGCTCTTCTTCCATCCTTTACTCACAACTATACATACTCCTTCTTTTGCCCTCTCATTCTCACCTACTCCTGCACATATACCCCATCCATACTCCCATTCTCTCACGCTTTCTCTTCTCCATTTTGTTTCAGTTATTCCACATACATCAACTTTCGCACCCTCAAGCACCTGGACAATCTCTCTCTCTTTCACCTCATCATTCGCTCCCCTTACATTCCACGTTCCAATTACCATGTCCTTTGTCCGGTCCTTGGTCATCATCTTTTGGTCAGTCCTTGTCTGAGGCTTTTTGTTTGTCTTTTTAGTTAGTTGTTTTCCGGGGAGGGGCACTAACTCTCCGCCAACCCTTTTAGCCGCCTTTTATATATATATATGTGTGTGTGTGTGTATAGATAGGTAGATAGATAGACAGATAGATAGATAGGTAGATAGACAGATAGACAGACAGATAAATAGATAAATAATATAGTGCCTTTGTTTTCTAGTCAACACAAAATATAAATACATGTTATATCATTAGTAATGGCTCCTGGGGAAACATGTCTTGTTAAAGGCGAGAAGGAATAAAAGCATTCAGACCACTGTCCGAACCCGGTAACCTTCCATAACTTTCCTGACAACACTAACTCTACAGACATCTACATAATTTTTTTCATAAAATGCTAGCATCATATTGTCATCTATCCTTACAAAATTAACTCAAACACACCGCCCAAGTCATACATTGCAGATTTGCACGTGATTCCCACTCTATCACTAAACTCTTCTTTGCTCCCAATTCCCCACCTCCCCCTCCTTCACATTCACAGTTACCAGACACATGAGGTCTGGCTGCCGCGTCACATTCACCCATCTCACACCAGTGCTTCGGGAGGTGGCAATGCGGAACTTTCCCTGACTGTACAGTATTTACAATATAGTAGTCCTGGAGGGTTAGACGCAGTAGCATTTCATTTTGGTGGCGACCATCATCCACTCACTTGATGTAGTGCTGCCTACTTCCTTAGCTTTTATCATTCATTTTCTGTTCCTGCCCTCCTCTCTTCCTATTTCTCCTATCTTTCCTGTCACTTCTTATTCCTTTTCTTTCCTTTACAGGTGGTTTTACATCGAGTGACAAGCCAAATGGTTTCTTGTAAGCCAAGAAACCATTTACAACGCTGAGTGGTAACCATATAACCAAACCATATGTGCTCCCTATGTGTCAACAAGTGGGTTGGTGGAGGGTTGGTGCCCCTCCCTGTAAAACAACTAACTCAGTGTCAAATGGCCACCCTTTGCGGGATTATGGTGTCTGGCAATAGACACATAGATAGATAAATAGAATTATTAAAGAGAACGTAATTTCTGGGTTATAAAAACGCTCGAACAAGTGACAACGATCTCAAGCTTTCCTCTGCTTCTAACCGGGGACAACTATTATAAAAAGTAGAGAGCGCAACTGCTCTGGGGGAAAATGTTTCCCACGGTTTTGGGGTCGGGCGGAAAATGATACGCTGTATCATGTAATGTGACCCTTAGCCAGAAGTTCCCTCCATAGATCTCGAGAACCCTGTGCTGCAGCCCTTCTAGGTCGCGCATCCTGACCCATTTGATCATCACCATCCCCTGTATCCAGAGTAGCTGCTAACTCAAGAAGTACCAGTTTATCAATAGTTTTTATACTGGTATGTCCCCCTACATTTTACTTTTAAGAGTCTCAGCACCCCCTCTGAATCTGGGTGCATGGAGATCACTTTAGCTAATGGCCACTGGGATCTTGGTTGTTCTGTTTTCACTAAGACCACATCCCCTATGTTTGTAACAGATTTGTTGCTGGCATCCTGAGCCCCATAAAATCTTTCTCGTAGGCTTAAAAGATATTCCTCGCTCCAATGTCTGTTCCAAGTATCCAACACCCTTTTCAGACGTTGATATCCCTCCCGCAGATGTTGTCCTAAATCATTATTTTCTATGGTAGGATAATCTACTTCTTCCTGGATATCCACACAAGGCACCAGATGGAGCTTCCTGCCAAATAACATATGAGTCGGTGTTAAGGCCTCTAGTGAGACGCTAGTGTCATCTAGATAAGTCAGGGGTCTATTATTAATCCTGGTTTCAACTTCAGTTATTACTGTTCTTAATTCTTCTCTCCCAATCTTAGTTCTATGTAATGTTTTCCTCAGGCAGTTCTTGACAATACCAATCATTCGTTTGGTAAATCCATTTTGCCATGGAGCTCTTGGAGCTGTGAACTGCCAAGTACAATTTCGGATTCCTAGCGCCGACTTAACCTTTGGGTCATTCATTATGTTCAGCAGTAAAGGTGCTGCTCCAACAAAATTAGTTCTGTTGTCGCCTATTAACTTGCCAGGACAAGACCTTCTAGCAACAAATCTTTGAAAGACATTGAGGAATGTCTCTGAGCTCAGATCTTCCGCTATTTCTAGGTGGACTGCCCTTGTGTAGGAACAAGTAAATAGAGAAATGTAAACTTTATGGGGAGTTCCCTTACCCGTAACAGTTATAGCCCCTGTATAGTCCACTCCTGTTATTTGGTAGGGCTGATTTACATTTACCCTATCCCTTGGTAAGGCCGGTGGTCCTGGATAGTCATATGGTCATTGTTCATGCCTGCTACAAATGATGCAGTCTTTCAGATATTTTTTTATGACCTGTCTACCTTTAGGAATCCAATACCTTTCCCGAATTTGGGCCAAAGTCTGCGGCACACCTCCATGGAGAGTGGAATGATGGGCTTCCTTTATAATTAACTGTACAAAGTATCTGCTCGTGGGTAATAAAATGGGATGTTTGGTTTGGAGAGGCAAATCAGCGTTTATTAATTGGCCCCGACATCTAATCAGACCTTTTCCATCTAAGAACAACCCTAAATTCTTTATCAGCTTATTCCTGTTCCCAATGCCTTGGCCTAAAATGTTATATATTTCCCCATAATAGTTCTTTTGTATTCTTTTCAGCCAATATTCCAGGGGATCTAACTTCTGAAATCCCACTTTCTTATTCAAAAATTCAACAACCAATTTAGTAGTGTTTGTAAGTTGCCTTATTGATGAGAATCGGCTGATGTCCATTACTTCTGGCTCAGGTACTACAGAATCCAAGTTCACTACACTAACCTCAGCAATACTGTACTGTTTCTGCTCAGGCCAATCCTTAGTGAGTAACCATTTAGGACCTTTAAACCACAAGTTATCTTTGATCAGTCTCCTTACGGTCAAACCTCTCGAGAGCAGATAAGTTGGATTTTGTTTGGAGGATACATGCATGAAATTAAATTTGGAAGACAGCTTATAGTCTTCACTCTATTACAGACGAAAGGAATTTTACTGTCTTCCTTTCCTATCCAGTAAAGACAATTCTCACTGTCAGTCCATATATAGATATCCTCAAACTGAGTATCAAGAGTAGTGGTTATATACCAAGCCAATTTAGTTCCTACTTCTATGGAAGCCAATTCCATTTGAGGTAGGGTTCTTCCTTTAATTGGTGCAACTCTGGCTTTGGACATAATAATCTTACTATCCTCTCCTGTTGTGCAATAAGCTACTGCTCCATAGGCCCTTTGAGATGCATCACAAAATGTGTGTAAGTGTGGCTTCTCATTACTGTTTATTTTCCTGGGAATACATATGCCTGATGTGGTCTCAAACTCCTTTCTAATCGGTTCCCATTGTTCGACATATGTCTCACCCAATTCAGTGTCCCAGTCTAACTTTTCTCCCCAAGCTTCCTGCACTACACATTTGCCCCTAATAACTACAGTATAGGACTGACTAACCCTAATGGGTCAAATAACATGGAGACCTGACTTAACAAGGACCTCTTGGTGAGAGTGACATCAGAGAACTTTATTGGTTTCAAACTTATTACATCAGCTGTTGTATCCTATCCCAGTTAAGACCTAACACATTTTTTGGGAATGTCAGAATTTGGATAGTCCTCTTGTATTTTATTCCTCAAAAGCGGTGAATTTGTATTCCAGCTCTTTAATGGCAAATTTGCCTTCCCACATTCGGAACTGGCTCCTTCATGAGCCTTCAATGCGTCCGACTCTGTATCAGCAACACCTTGCAAATTATCCATTTAAAAAGCCTGCCCTATTTCTGGGCATTTGGCATTTTCAAAATGATGTTTTAAAGTGTTGCAAAGTAGGAAAGGACTAGCACAAGAGCCAAAGAGCGCCAATCGGAAACTGGAAGTTTCCTCTGGCCTCATGATCCTCAAAATGAGGATCATGAGGCCAGAGGAATTTTGTTAATTTCCTATCCTCCTTTCTCAGTCCTATTCTAAGAAAAGCCTTACTAATGTCTGCTGTGTAAGCATAAGGTTTCTCTCTAAATCTTAGTAACACATTCCCTAGCTTCTCTGTTAGTGTAGGTCCAGAGTATAGGCAATCATTCAAGCTAGCTGATCCCTTGGATGCTTTACTACTACAGTTGAATACTGTCCTTATGGGAGTAGTTACTGAATCCTTGCTTACAGCAAGGTGTGGTAAATAATGTCCTTCTTTGTAGTGAACAGGAAATTCTACCTCTTCTATAAATTTATTCTTCACTTGATCCTTTATAATATTATCACATATGGTCAGATGTTCTCGTTTATCTCTCAACTTTCTTACAAGAGAATTGAACTGAGCCTTAGCTGCTTGGTAATTTGTTGGTAACTCCGAATGGTTTAGTTTCCATGGTAATCCTACCCAATACTGTCCTTCCTTAAATTCCACAGACTGATTATACAAATCCAAGGTTATTTTATCTTCAAGGGTTGGTTCCTCAGAGTGTATTCCCACACTGCCCAGGTCCCACAATTTGTGTACAGGTTCATTATTTTCATCCACCAAGTCATTTATCTGAGGAGGTTCTAATTCTGCACCTATTCTAGCTACCATCAATGACTGTGTGGGGGTAACAAAGACTGAGTCTACTAGTTTGGCCTCTCCTTTAACTTGTTTTGGAAAAGGCAACTGACCCATAATAAGGTTACCTCCTGGATTCTTGAACAACTGTACCTTATTCCTTTTGAAGGTCCTATGTAGGAATCTTCCACAATAATCAGAACCAATTATCATTTTTATAGGACCAACAGTATCTGATTCCACATTCCATTTAGCCAACTTTATCCCTGAACTTTGTAGATGATCAGAGGTTTCCTTCAATCCTTTTATATATATATACTCGTCTCCATATTATCAAGCACAGCTGCTGTTATACGGCATTTATATCTGCCTAATTGTATTACAGGTCTAACTAAATCAAAAGACCGAGCTTTCTTAGTTGTTAAGAATCCTGTTATGGCTAGATTTACCTTGCCAATAATAGGTACTACAGAATCCAAGTTCACTACACTAACCTCAGCAATACTGTACTGTTTCTGCTCAGGCCAATCCTTAGTGAGTAACCATTTAGGACCTTTAAACCACAAGTTATCTTTGATCAGTCTCCTTACGGTCAAACCTCTCGAGAGCAGATAAGTTGGACAATACCTTCACATCTGCTATAGGTACTGCAGCTGGCATTACTAATGAAGCATTCCCTTTTGCAACTGTCATATTGACACTTGCAGGTTTAGGAACTTCAATTTTCATCCTTGGGCATTGGGTACTATGATTATGATCCCTTTTGCATTTAAAACAAAGATTTAATTTAGTCTTACAGTCCGCGGAAGTATGTTCGGAGTTCATACAGATGATACATCCCAGCTCCTGGAGCTTTCCTACTCTAGAAGCATAATCAAGATAATGTTGACAAGATGCACTGGAATGCTGTTCACCACAAAATACACAAACTTTCCTGTCTTTTACAATGGAAGGTTTTACATCCTTAAGTTCACCAGCTTGTCTGCTCCTTGTTTTTAATACAGTAATCCCTTCATTATCCAATGTAATAGAGCCAAAGGCATGTCCGGAAAGTGGTCCCGTCCGGATAGTGGGGTCCCAGCCTCCTGGACTTGTACTGCAGCTGGCATTACTAATGGAGCATTCCCTTTTGCAATTGTCATATTGACACTTGCAGGTTTAGGAACTTCAATTTTCATCCTTGGGCATTGGGTACTATGATTATGATTCCTTTTGCATTTAAAACAAATATTTAATTTAGTCTTACAGTCCGTGGAAGTATGTTCGGAGTTCATACAGATGAGACAACATCCCAGTTCCTGGAGCTTTCCTACTCTAGAAGCATAATCAGGATAATGTTGACAAGATGCACTGGAATGCTGTTCACCACAAAATACACAAACTTTCCTGTCTTTTACAATGGAAGGTTTTACATCCTTAAGTTCACCAGCTTGTCTGTTCCTTGTTTTTAATACAGTAATCCCTCCATTACGATGTAATAGAGCCAAAGGCATGTCCAGAAAGTGGTCCCATCCGGATAGTGGGCCCCAGCCTCCTGGACTTGTACTTATGGACCCTAACTCAGAAAACACCTACACAACTCCCTCTGGACATGCATAGCACCTATTTAAGACCCAAATCACACCAATATGGGACATAAAAGACTGAAATAAATGCAAAAGAACCAGAGAATGAGGTTTTAGAGGTGAGTTTATACAATATTAAACATTCTGGGTACTTACAAGTCCCTGGCTCCTGGACTGGTAGTTATGGACCCTAACCTACCCTAACTCAGAAAAACACCTCCCTACTGCACATGCATAGCACCTAAGACCCTATTCACACCATAAAGGGACATAAAAGAGTGAAATGTGGTTTTAGAGGTAAGTATGGAAAATACAGTACAATATGAAACACTCTGGGTACTTACAACAAGTCCCTGGCCATCTCGATGAATAACCCGCCTCCTCTCAGACTCTGACAGTAAAAAGGAGTGCCTGAAGCACCTGCAGTACATTGTACATGAAGTCTTGCACTGAACTTAGTCATCTGCACTCAGAATTCCATTCTCTTAACACTGCACACTCTAGTCTTACTTGCGTTCCAGTGTACCTTAATGAAATAAGTGTTGCACTCTGCACTTAAAGGCTTTGCACTCATAAATCCATTTTCTAAACAAAACACACTCAAGTTAATTAGCTCACCATTAAAAGTCAATAAAATCAGTATTGCACTCTGCACTTTAGTCTTTGCACTCAGGAATCTAATTTCTTTACACTATGCACTGTTTTTTTTCACTGCACAACACTGTAAATTCCCGTGTGGTCTGGTGGAGAAGTTCTTGCCATTTAATCGCTGTCAGAGTCTGAGAGTAGCTGATGCAGGTGGCCTAGGGGTGCGTCGCTGGGTCGTGGTGATGGAGTACCCACTGCAGACGACTCTGAAGAGAGACGCAAACTCACGTCAAGTGGTGATTCCACCGTGTCTGATGTGCTGGGCTGTGGCTCGGAGGATGAGGGCCTGTCTTGGGGAGGCAGTGGTGTGGAGCCAGGGCTGGGCACAGCAGGGGGCACGGGTCTGAAAAAGCTGTCAATGGTTGATTGACGCAAGGAACAATGATTTTGGCAATTAATGATACGCTGCCTGAAAGTGCGCACTTCCTCCACAAGTCCCAAGGGCCCCATCTCCCTGTCACAGTCCGGGTGTTCCAGGTAGTCGAGAATGAACTCTACGTGTTCCCGGAGTGTGCTCAGCTTGGGGATGGCTGGAGTAGTAACACGCTGAGAGGAGTCCTCATCATCGTCGCCGTCCTCGTCGGAATCTTCAAGCTGGGTACTGACACCTGCAACTGAAGATGTGATCTTGATATCAGACATGGTCTGATACCCAGGATCGGTCTCGTCGTCATCCAACCACTCACGCACTTTGTCCACATCAACATCGTCCCCATGCGCACGTAGACATGCATGGAAGTCATCCACGTCAAAACCTAGGAAATCGTGCTCCACATCCGTTCCGAGAAGCAGACGAGACCAACCATTTTCTAGAGTCTTGACAGGGACTTCCTTCCATGCACTGGCCCAGCTGTAAATGGCAGACTTGATGTTGTAGCAACGAAGGTTTTCCAAAGTCTGCTGGCCTCACGTGTCCCGTCCCTCCCTGCTCTCGTCCTCATCCTCAAGAACAACTATCACCTCGTCCAGGAACTTCTGTCGGTACAGCCTCTTCGTTGCCACGATCACTACTTGGTCCATTGGTTGAATGAGAGCAGTTGTATTAGGTGGCAGAAACATGCACCTAATGAGCCCATTCTCAGCCACCAAGTCCTTGTCGCACTGGTGAGCAGGTGCATTGTTGAGGAGAAGGAGGGCCTGTACCTGGTCGCGTGGGATTCCCAGTTTTTCCGTCTGGTAATGGATGACCTCCTTGACGAAATGGCGGTGGAACCAGTTTTTGAAGATCTGGGCAGTGAACCATGCCTTCAAAGAATGGTACCAAACGACAGGAAGGACATCCATCACCCCACGAAGACACCGAGGCTGCTTTGCATGCCCAACAATAATGGGCTTAAGCCGGTGCATGCCATTAGCACTGGCACAACACAAAGCAGATATCCGTTGCTTGGAGAGCTTGTGGCCAGGTACATGCTTCGTCTCCTCGGCTAGAGTGTTCGTTGGCAAAGAGCGATAGAATAAATCAGTTTCGTCAGCGTTGTAGACTTGACCGAGAGTGAGGCCCTCCCTGTCGATCAAGCGCTTCACCTTGTGCCAAAACTCCTCTACTCCATCCTTGTTGGCGTCCAAAGCTTCGCCATGGGCCGTAAGGTTGGTAAGGCCATGTTGTAACTTGAACGCGAAGAGCCAACCCTCGGATGCCTTGAAGTCTGGGGCATTGTGAAGCCTTGCCAACTTCTCAGCAGCAGCCTTCAGCTCCATGCCACGCACCAGCACACCAGCAGCACGTTGCTGTCGATACCAAATCAACGTGGAGAGGTCGACTTCAGCATACTTGGGAGTAAACATCATCTTCCTCACCACGTTGCGTTTCCTTTTCGACGAGGAGTCAGCCGTGTACTGCATGAGTTTGTTGCGGGATCTCTTGATATCAAACAAAGTAGATCAGGCCAGGCTGAATTCACGAAGGATGCGTGAGGTAGACCATCCCGCATCCACCTTCTCCCATGTCTCCCTCTTCTTCTCCAGAGTCAAAACCACTCTCTTGCTCCTCTCAGGCGGTGGGGCCATCATCAAACACACTAACAAGAGGCACGAGAGCAGCAGCAGAGCCTGCAGCAAGTAAGGCACCACCCCAAAATCGAGCACGTGGGCAGCCATGATCACGAGTGTGCACTCACAATAAGAGACGGGCGGTAAGTGGGGAGGATGCAGGGGTGTTCTAGCAGACAGCGGCAGAACTACGCACCAAAACACAGCTGGTCTGCGCCGCACGCGCCAAGTTCAAATTACGGGCAGAAAAAAAATCGGATTTTTTTCTATTTTTTTGCGATTTTTGGCCCATTGTGGGAATATTGGATCCCGGGACCAAAATATCCGGTATGTGGGGATGTCTGGAAAGTCAGCGTCCGGATAGTATGGGGATTACTGTACTTTATCCTCAGCCTTTAAGAAGCTCAGGAAAGTACCTATCTCTTCTTTAGACACATACTTAGTCTTCTCTGACTTAGGTTTCCCAACCAGTTGGCTAGTGGGTTTTTTCTTTATTTCAGTCTTCTGTTTGACCTCAGCAGGTATTACTGTTCCTTGCAAATGTTTACAGAGTTGCATCAAGCCATCCTCAATCTCTTCGCAGGAGAAATTATCTTTTTGATACCTACCATACAAACTAGGCTTGGTTTCCAGTGGAAGTTTTAAGGACACAATTCTTGAAAGCACTCAATCTGATGTCTTAATATCTTCGTAAGTACCTAAGGCCTTTAAGTTACAACTTATTGCAATTCTAAATTTTAGCAAGGAATCAAAATTGTGTCTAGGTATGGGTAATTCAATTAGAGCCTTAAGTAATTGCGTAATAGCTTGCTCCCTGTCTTCGTAGTTTTGTCTAAGGATGGTCATGGCCACCTCATAATTATTTTCTTCTACTGGTAATTCCTTTATCAGTTGATATGGTGTTCCCTTGACCTGTCCTAGCAGATATGTAAGTTTGCTGACTTTAGGGAGATCTGTTCTATCGTTTACTAAATATTTAAACTGTCCCAGAAGGATTTCCAGTTCTGCTCCCCATCAAACTCCAGAAGCGTTATTTGTGGTAACACAGCTCTACTCTGTTGTTCCACAATTTGTGTTTCCATAGCAGTCTCAGCTAATTTTGACTCTAATGTCTTTACTACAGTTAAGTATTCTTTTAATTTATCTTCAAACTTCATAGTTTCTGACTCTAAGAGTTCCTTATCATCAGCCTTTACTATAGCCGCTTCTAAAGTTATATAACTTTCTTCATACTTGTTCCATCAGTCTTTCTGGATATTTAGGAGACTATTTAATTTCTCTTTGGACAGAGGTATTTCATCCAACGACTGTTTGCAATCATTTATGGCTCTAGTTACGCATCCTGCCTTACTACTAGAAGATCTTTGCAGTAAAGAAACCGACATGTTGACTGGTTTCTAATTTTCATTCATTCATTCATTGCCAGACGCCATGTATCCCAAACAGGGTGGCCAAGGCTTAGAGTTAATTGTTTTACAGGGAGGGGCACTAATCCTCCACCAACCTCACTTGACACGTAGGGAGAACGTTATGCCAACAGCATCTGGTGTTCCCAGGCGGTCACCCATCCAAGTACTAATCAGACCCAACGTTGTTTCTAATTTAATAATTTAATTATGAGTTTCAACCACAATTTTACCCCAGCTTAGTAATTATCTGATTATTTTAAATTTCGAAGAGGGTAGGGATTAGGTCCTCTTTGTGCAAACTATCCCACTGGGTTATTAAACCTCTAAGGTTGTATTTATCCGCCCTCTCAATTTCCAAATACTCATTTTCCGGTTCAGCTAATTAATCATTTAAATTTTGAGGAGTGTAGGGATTAGGTTCATAATTACAACCTATCCCCCAGGGTATTTAAACCTCTTGGGTTATATTTCATCCCCACACTCAATTTCCAAAACATCCATTTTCCCTGAGATCGGTATGTACGTATTTCCACATCATCCACTGCAACCGAAAGTGGTAGTAACTCTGCCCATTAAAAGCAACCTTAAACACATTCAGCGCTCTGGCACACATCTGCTCTCCTCGCTCGATCGGGGCACCAAAATGTGAAAAATATTTGGAGGTTTTGCTAAACAAATCAGGGCTCCTCACTCGGGGCACCACAAATTAAGAAATTTCTGGTACTTTCTAATAAACAACTCGTAGGTCGTTACTCATCCCTAAAGTTGTCTCTAAGTAAATTCAAACAAGTCTCATAGGGTTAGGTGAACCATAACTTAACCTTAACTCACCTAATTATTGCTCTTCTATCTCCTAGCTAATCCCCCCTTGAATTGGCCAATTCTTAAAGGTTACTTAGCTAGAGGGAGTCGGATAGCAGATGACGATGAGCCGCTTTTGTGTAGTTGCTTGAGCAATCAAGCGTCTTTAAGGTGCGTATGTACAATGTGCTGCTTGAACCTTGTCTAGGAGGAGAGTGAAGAAAATGGCAGGCCCTAGTTCCTCATAGAATTGTAGGGGTGCCAACTATTACTAAATTACAGTACTAAATACAGTTAGATTACATCATGATATATACAGTGAGTCCTTGAAATACAAAAACCCGAAGTATGAATTTTCAATGTAAGAAATCGATTAATATAGGACAATTCCACAGTACGAAAATATCTGTCTTGATGATACTAAAATCAATACTCGATACAAAAGGAAATGCAGAGATAGCCCGATTATCCAGACTATATGATGTGAATAGTCTGAAATCACGATTAATCTGGCGGAAACAAAACACAAGTACTGTTAGACTGATTTATTTACCGGTAAATGTACAATGAAAGACACAACTATCTTCCCAGTTCAGTCTGAAGAAAATTTACACCAGGCGAAACACAATGAAAACCTGTTTCTACTACTGCGTGTTTCAAATGGTTCGATTTTTCCATGCTATATTCGTCAGACTTTGGGAAGATACTTGTGTCTTTCATTGTGCACTTGAAGCAGCAGAAAGACCTTACCAATTTATTTCATAATCCTCCAGTTTGTTCCTGTAATATTCTGACAGCTTTCAGGTTGGCAAATTACTTTTTCTTGCTGAAAAATTTCCTCCCCGTTATTATCGTCACTTTCCCCTATGACTGTTTCTAGCGCAGTGGAAGAAACTCAGTGTGTTCAAAGGTGGATATCATTTCCCAATTTCCCAACTGGAGGTTAGGCTAGGTTAAAATTACAGTAATCCCCCCCACTATCCGATGTAATAGAGCCAAAGGCACGTCCGGAAAGTGGTCCCGTCCGGATAGCGGGCTCCAGCCTCCTGGACTTGTACTTATGGACCCTAATGCAGAAAACACCTATACAACTCCCTCTGGACATACATAGCACCTATTTAAGACCCAAATCACACAAATAAGGGACATAAAAGACTGAAATAAATGCAAAAGAACCAGAGAATGAGGTTTTAGAGGTGAGTTTATACAATATTAAACATTCTGGGTATTTACAACAAGTCCTTGGCTCCTGGACTGGTTTGAACTGCCAGTTTTCACTCCACAATTAATCCTTTGCACTCTAAATTCTAATTTCTTAACACTGCACAACACTGTAAATTCCAGTGTGTTCTAGTGGCGAGGTACTGCAGTTTATTCACTGTTTATTCACAAAAAACGAGCACATGTGGCTTCCATTGCGATAAGCATCTGCTCTTGATCGGAGTTAGGCTATGACTGTTGATGATGGGATAACAGAGTTGCCAGATCGCAATGGCCACATTACCAAACTCCTCAATTTTCATTATCATTTTTAACTTTTCATTACCAAATTCATAAAGCTGGCCTCTATTCTTCACTAATTATATATACAAGTGGAAATACATGTAATCACTCTTCTTATAATTAACAGCATGTTATTATCACGCTATATAGGCTACCAAATTAATCAGAGAGAGCAAACAATCCACCACCTCCATCCTGTGTATCCTCATACATGTGAAAAATCCATTTGGTATTGTATTATTCTGATTCATTACCAAACGAATTTTTCATTACCAAATTGGCCCACATTTAGTAATGAAAAATACCAAATGGCAACCCTGACAGGAGAGGAGGGAGGGGAAAGGAAGGAAGCGGTGAAGGGACAATGGTGTAACAGCTGTTCGGCGCCGCGCGGCAATTTCAAATTACGGGTGGGGAAAAAAAGTCTTATTTTTTCGATTTTTTGCGATTTTTGGCCCATTTTGGGAATATTGGATCCTGGGACCAAAATATCCGGTAAATGGGGATGTCCGGAAAGTGGGCATCTGGAAAGTACGGGGATTACTGTATTAGGTACAGATAAGCTCGGTTAGACCAGGTTTAGTTAAACACTTAGGAAAGAACAGTCCTTTCTGCCATTACGCTAACGAAATAAATAAGAGTTGTCACACCAGAACAGCTAAAAATGACGGGAAAACAGATTTAATAAGAAACGTTTACTGTATTCACCAACCCAGAAATAATCTGAAGAAAATAACAGACTATCAGGAAGAACTGATTTGGTAAGGTGCTTTTACTGCTTAAAGTAAAACGTATGTTTAGCCCCCTCAATAGCTTTGGGTTCAGATATTTGCATGCTCCTGCGGTCGGCCTTGGGACCATTTTTTCAAAGTTCTAAACTCAATTTCTTTTTCTTACATATGTGAAAAAACTCGTCTGGCACACCTGGCTTTTCTTTTTTAATTATTTTTCCCCTAAACTCATCCTGTGATTTGCTATGATTCGTGTGAAAATTAATAAAATTAGGATGCATGTTACATCAGCATGCATACATCGGCCGAAAACATCTGGGACAAAGTGAACTGTGAACGCCAGACTGCTTGATGTGGTAGAATAGGGTCATGTAAACACACCAGTGACCCTTATTCCCTTCCCATAATTGCTCGCAGTTTTTTATAGCTCACCCTAACTCAACGTCACTGACACCAGTACAGTAAGGAGTTGTTCAGGGCCAGCAGCTATGAAAGCGATAATGGAATACATTATTGTTTGTATCAGACCTCTCTTTTTCACACATACTGTACACATAAGAACAAACAAAAGAATGAGCAGTAAATGTACACTAACTCTAAGGAGCAGAAATAACTGTGCTCAGTCGGTCCAAAATATATTGGGAAGAGTGATACCGAACGAAGAATGTGGAACTGAATGCTAACCTACGAGAACATGTGGGACGAAAAGGTAATTTTCTTCTGATTAGCAAACATTTTTGTTCCATATCATCTCTTAAAATTGTAAAACCCATAATCTTTCATGTAAGCATACAGCCTAAGGACCTTACCAATCAGTTCATATTCCTCTAGTTTGTCTTCTATATTTTTCTGACTATTTTGAGGGTGGTAAATTATGTTCTCTTACTGAAAGAAACTCAAAATTAGGGCGCATGTAACATAAGCATGTAAACATTGGCGAATACATCTGGAGTGAAGAGAACGCCTGACTGATGGGATGGTAGAGTAGGGTCATGTACACACACCAGTGACCTTCGTTCCCTTCCTGTAATTGTTCGCAGTTTTTTACAGTATAATGCCCTAACTCAACGTCATTGACACCGAAACAATGAAGTGTTGTTCTAGGCCGGCAGCTATGAAGGGATTAATGGAACACTGTATGAAAAATTCAAAATGGGCGCGGTGCATAGTGTCGCCCTCGCTTGCCGAGAGAAAACGAACTAACCCCTCTCTGTTAAACAAATTTTCGCAAGCTTCTCAGTTGAGTCCACGTCCCTCCTCTCCTCGCAGCCTCGCTGTACGTTAGGATATTTTCGCAGCCCTTCACCTTTTCGTATTGTTTCGCCATGCCTCCCAAGTGCCCTGCATCATCTCCAGCACTGGGGGAGCCCGCCGCAAAGAAGCAGCAACACCATATTCTAATTTTGGAAAGGAAATTGGAAATTGTAAGGCCCCATGAGGAGGGGCAGGGAGTCTCGGAGATTGGGCATGCTTTAGGCCTTGCTGTTTCCACCACTGGGACTGTGACGAAGAAAATGAAGATGTACAAGAATATGGACACCTCCTACTCTGCAATTGTATACACGTATTGCTTACTTCTTAATAGGGGGGGTGAAGTTTAGGTGGGGGTCCGGGGGGGTCCTGGGACGCATCCCCCCATTTATATGTATATTTCAATGGGGAAAATCGTTCCGATATACAAAATTTTGAATTACGAAAGTTTATTTTTTGTCCCTATCCCTTTCATATATCAATGACTCACTGTACAGGGCAAATCTAACAAATTAATTTTAGCTTTAATTAAACTAAAGTTAAACCAAATATTCCCTTTAACTATGTGGATATCTTAAATCCACATCTTCTTTACATGAGGACCTTTTCATCCTTGCCACATCATCTAACGTGCAGACGCAGTTTAGGTCCACGGTACTTTCCATGTAATTACACGTACTCTATATGCAATATAGTAGTCCATGAGGGTTTGACGCAGTAGCATTTAATTTATCAATAATTAGAATTATTAATGAGAACGTAATTTCAGGGTTATAAAAACCGCTCGAACAAATGACAACGATCTCTATTTTTCCTCTGCTTCTAACCAGGGACGACTATTATAAAAAGGATAGAGCACAACTGCTCTGGGGGAAAATATTTCCCACATTAATAATGAAACAACTTTAAGTGAAATACCTTTATGAGAAACAACTTCATGACAGACAACTTTAAACAAGGATTAACTACTGGAAATGGCTGAGGGGGAGGGAGGAAAATTGGTGTTTACATTATGACATCTGGATAAGTCTCTCTCTCTCTCTCTTTCTCTCTCAGTTAGAGGGTGTCCTAAAATGTCACACTTCCTACACAACTGGTACTGTATATAGCACTTGGTGAAACTGACAAATCAACTTTATAGGAAAATGGGTGTCTGAGCGAGGTGTGGCAATTCTGTCAAGCCCATCATCTGTCCAGGAGTTCCCTGGAGGGAGCAAGGTATTGGAGATGCTGATGATGCATTGATAAGAAAAAATATGGAGCTTACAGCTTAAGTCTGACATTCTTTACTGTCATTTTTTGATTATCTGGATGAGTGTATGATCACGGTGAGGCTGGTACTGAAGTAGGGCGGCATAAGACTGTAGCAGCCGACGCCAGTAGCATAACACATCTTTCATGCGTAGGTGGTCACGTATGAATTCCTGCCCTCGCCTTGCTATCTCCGACACTACCCCATCATTGGACTGAGCAAATTTGATGAGTTCTCTGCAAAACAGGACAGAGACGTAAATACAGAAAAAGAGGTAGTAATTGTTACAAGGGCTGTAACAGGTGATACTGGAGGCTTTCAATGCCTTTCCTACAGCAATTTGTTTTGTATATTACACCATAACACATTCTCTCCTATGTCATATACATAATTTAAATACAATATACTTATATTCATAACACACAAGAGGATACTGAGGTATAAAGTGCAGAATAAATATTGATGGATGAGATGTTATGAAATATCCAAAGCCACTAGAATAAGACATTAAGTCAGAGTTCTAATACTGAATTATAAAATACTCAGACATTCATTTATCTTTGGTGTAATATATTGCTTTATGTATCTTGTTTATAGAAGAAGAATCATAACTCTGAATTATCACAGATTCCTATGTATTCAATATTAATGATTTAGGCTTTTGGTCATCTTTTGCAACTGCCATACTCAAACCCTCACTGCCATCATGTAAACAAGGGTCTTGTCCTTTAACCCTTCATTAGTCAGGTGGGGTGTTTTGGCACCCCAAATTTTTTAAAAGCTCATATTTCCTTGCTCGTAATTCAAATATTTCTCTCCGTTCCAGTACTCTCCTGATTCAGTGAGGGAAGGGAGCATGTGGATTGGTTTAGTCCAGTCTCTGCTGTAGTGAGAGAGAGTTGCACTCCCCCCCCCCCAGGGTGTCCAGTCATCCATCAGACTAACCATTTAGATCATACTGTGATATAGGTTGGTTTTTATCTTATTTTTGCATATTGTTTATCATTATACTGATTTTAAAAATCACAAAATGTATTTTCCTGTGCGTGTTTACCTGACAAATGAGATATCAGTCCATTTGTTATTTTTTTACTGATATTATATTTTATTGTATTTAATTATTATAAATTAACAAGGCATTCAATCTTTTCATTAGTGATTGCAGAGATATGCAGAAGTGGCAGTATGAATATATTTTACATGTTAGTAACACTACATGTATTTTTGTATTGGGGTGTTGTAACAACCCACCAGACTAACCACATTTGAATATTCCACAGGACTAACAAAGGGTTAATAACAGTAATTTAACTTTGATAAATACTGAACATGGTGGAGTGTATTCATATGGAGTTAATATCTTTACACCGTTAAAACCAAAAATTACTTTATATACTATGTTAACATACAGAAAGGAAGTATACAGTGATGTGAGTGCTCTTTCACAGGAGTTAGAGCTGGAGCTATGTGCAACTTTCTGCTAATTAAAGCCTAATCAATAGGAATCAAGCATTTTAAACACTTTTGTCTCTCTATCTATCTATCAATCAATCAATCTATAGCCAGAAGCCTTAATCCTGGAAGGGGTGGCCACAAACAAATCACCTCCATGTTGCCATGACCTCTGCCACTATGCTGCCCTCCCTCTAACTCACACCCCTTTCTCTCATACGCCTCTCCACTCCATCCCTCCATCTCATCCTCGATCTCCCCCCCCCTCCCCTTCATCTCAATCACATACACTCTCCTCATTAGTCTCTCACTCTCCACATGGCCAAACCACCTCAATGTATTTCTCCTAACACTTTCTATCACAACCACACCCACATCGTAATGTTCCTTCATGTCCTCATTTATCAGTCTCTCTCCATGTAATTCACATGCTCCTCTCAAATAACTCATTTCCACTGCTCTCACTCTTCACTTGTGTCCTTCCAATGAGGTCCAAGCTTCACTGCCATTCATTAGAGTTGGTATCACAATAACATCATGCAGTGACTTTTTTACTTCCATGGTCACTTCCCTACTTCTTATCACTGCTTTCAATGAATCAGCAATCTTTCTACCCTGTTGTACCTTTTCAAGCACTTCATCCTCTAAACTTCCATTCTTACACATCACACTACCCAAGCACTTAAATGCACTTGCATTTTCCATCTCCTCATCATCCAACCTCACTATGCATTCAGTTACTTCAATTCTCTCGAAGACCAAAACTTTACTCTTCCCTATGTTCACCTTTAGATTCCGTTTCCTACACACTCTCCCAGATTCATTCACCAAGCCTTGCAGTTCCCCTTCGTCTCCATTGAACAATACTGTATCATCTGCTAATAAGAGAACAAGAAGTTTCCAAATGCTACCCTCTCTCATTAGGGCTGCTCTAACATCCACTGCCCTACTGTGTATCTCTTTTATAACTCCATTCATATACAGATTGAAGAACCATTGAGACATATCACATACCTGTTTCAATCCATCATTCAGACAGGAAAATTCACCTAGTACACCAACCATATGCACTGCAGCTCTAGTACCCTCACACATACTCTTCACAGCATTCAACAGCTTCCCATTTACTCCATATATGATCTTAATAATTTTCTTATTCCTTGTCTACCCATTCTGTCATGCTTTTTCCAACTCCATGAAGGCTGCATACAACTGCTTTCCCTTCTCTATAAATTTTTCCACTAAACACCTTTGGATGAATATCTGATCTACACAACATCTTCCCTTCCTAAAACCTCCCTGTTCTTCTCCAACTAATTCCTCTGTTATTTCACTAACTCTGTCACTAAGCAACCTACCATATACTTTTCCTATTACACTATGAAGACAAATGCCCCAATGATTACCACACTCTTCTTTTTCCCCTTTTCCTTTGGACAAGGGAATAATTTTACCTACTTCCAGTCCTCTGGGACTCTACCTTCCTCCCATGCCAATCTGCACATCTTCCATTTCCACTCTACTACTGTCTCTCCCCCATGCTTCAGAATTTCACCACACCACATCAATTCCTGGTGCTTTCCCCATCCTGACTTTCTTCATTGCTTCCACTACTTCCATCCTACTAATCTCTTCCTCCTTTCTCTTTTGTTTCCTTCTCCCATCCATTCCCCAGCCACTTGTGCTCATGTTACTCTATCACTCTTTCTAACTCTCTTTACTTCCTTCCAGAACATTTTCTTACATTCCCTTGACTTTAGACTCAAATTCCTTCCAAACTCATCATTCACTCTCTTCTTGCTCTATCTTACTAATCTTTTCACCTTTCTCTTCTTGTCTATTTATAACTCTCTACTCCATCTCTCAACTTCCTCCATGCCTATGTTTCCCATCCACTCATTATATGCTTTCTCCTTTTGTGCCACAGGTGTCTAACCTCTTCATTCCACCATGCTGTCCCTTGCACCTCATATCATCTGCTTTTCACCCCACACACCACCTCACATGCTTCAAAGATTTCTTCTGTGAATATCTTGCACACACCTTTCACCTCCCCCATCTGCTCCAAATCATATTTACCCAACTGTTCCTCCGCTTCTCTCTCATTTTCTGCCCTTCTTTCATTCTCTTGCAAATTTTCAACACTCTGTATAGACTGCTACCCCCTGCTCTTCATTCCCTCTATTTACCCACTGCATTTGTATCTTGACTTTCACCACCACCAAGTGGTGATCAGAAAGCTCACTTCCCCAACTACTATATGCTCTCCCATCTACCATATATCTCATTCTCTCATCCATACAGACATAATCACTCATTTCCTTCCATACATTCAGTTCACCATCCACCTTTCTCATCACTTGCCATGTATACCTGTGGAACATTCTGTGCCTAAAGAGGGTATTGGCTATCACCAACAACCTCCCCACACAAATGTCCACTAGAGTACTACCATTTTCATCCACTCCTGCAGGCACACCCCACTCATCAACTACGCCATTCACCTTCACATTCCCTACTTTTCCATTCATATCTCCAACCAAAAACACTCTCTTACTCCACTTAAACTTTTCTATGCTTGCTTCCACAGTTGCCCAGAACTCTTCTTTCACCCTACCCACACAGTTTTCTGTTAGCACATATACAATCGCCCAGGCTTGTATTCCTACTTTCAATCCTACTCACTGTCATGTACAGTTGTTATACTAACAAATTGTATAAAATTGTTGTTCATGCTTGGGTTTGTGTTCATTGGTTTGTGGTAAGTCGGATCCTTCTGCTTCAAACGTTAACTCGTGGAGCTTCGCGATACAGTAATGTTTCTTTGTGTGAATGTGGGCCGGCCAGAAAAAGTGAGAGAGAGAGAGAGTGTGTGTGTGTGTGTGTGTGTGTGTGTGTGTGTGTGTGTGTGTGTGTGTATTTACCTATTTGTATTTACCTATTTGTAGTATACAGGAATTGAGCAATGCTCGTGTTGTCCTGTCTCCATATCCACATTTATCAAGTCTACCTTTACACACATGAATGTTTTTCTCATGCACCACCTCTTTGTCTAAGTCGTTCCAAATATTTAAGAATATACCTAATTGTGATATACACGGAATGTACTATGCTCGTGGGTTTCCGTCGCTGTTTCTCAATAAGTCGAATTTAACTTTAAACTCGTTTAAGTTTTTAGACTGGACGATCTCTTTGTCCAGGCTATTCCATAAGTCTATACTTCTGTAAGGAAAGCTATATTTCTTGATATCCTTCAAGCAGCTTGACTTTTTCAATTTCATTCCATGTCCTCTTGTTGCTCTCTTATCCCATACAAACAGATCTTCTTTGTCAATTTTATCTACTCCCATCATGGTCCTGAACACCGCAATCATGTCTCCCCTCTTTCTCCTTTCCTCTAACGAAGGCAAATCCAGTTTTTCCAGCCTCTCTCTGTATGACAGGTCTGTCAGACTGGGGACCATCTTGGTTGCTGTTCTTTGTATTCTCTCAATCTTGTTTATATCTTTTTTTTTGTGTGGGCACCACACTACCGCTGCATATTCTAACCTGGGGCGGATCATGGCCACTATCAATTTTTTCATCATTTCCTCATCCATATAATGAAATGCTACTCTTATGTTAGTCAAGAGCTTATAAGTCTCTCCAACTATCTTGTTAATGTGCTTTTCTGGTGACAAACTATCTTGGACCAGCACTCCCAAATCTATCTCTTCTCTCCTTTTTGTGATTAATTCATTACCCAAAAAATAATTCAGTGATGGTCTCCTGGTACTTTTACCCATTTCCAATATTTTACATTTCTTTACATTAAATTTCATTTCCCACGTCCGGCTCCAATTGTGTATCCTATCCAAATCCTCCTGCAGTATTTTACAATCCTCCTCAACCTCTATCTTCCTCAAGATCTTTACATCATCAGCAAACAGACTCGCATAACTGTTCACTCCATCTACCATATCATTTACGTAAATCAGGAACATTACTGGCGCCAACACTGAGCCTTGAGGGACTCCACTTGTTACTTCCCTCCATCCAGACATCTTTTCCTTTATTACTGTCCTCATTTGTCTGTCTCTCAAAAAGTCTCTCATCCATTCCAGAAGTTTCCCTTTAGTCCTCCTATATATTCTAGTTTCCACATTAGTCTCTTATGAGGTACCTTGTCAAAGGCCTTCTCTAAGTCTAAGTACACACAATCCACCCAACCATCTCTCTCCTGTACCACATCAATCGCTCTTGAGTAAAAGCTCAACAAGTTTGAAACACATGACCTTCCACTTCTGAATCCAAACTGACATTCAGCCAAAATATTCATCTCTTCCAGATATTTTATCCATCTGTCTTTCAGGATTCTCTCACACAATTTTGCGACCATGCTGGTTAGAGACACTTGTCTATAATTCAGGGGTTCTTCCCTGTTTCCTCCCTTGTAAATTGGTACCACATTTGTCCTCTTCCATTCTTTTGGCACTTTCCCCTCTTCCAGTAAGCATACAATTAAGCTGTGAATTTTATCCGCCAGTTGTTCTCTGCATTCCTTCAGTACCCAATTAGAAATTCCATCAGGTCCTGGGGCTTTCCTTACATCTTGAGTTTCCAGTAATTTATACACTTCCTGCACCTCCACTTTTATATCTTTCATCACCGGAACATTTCTAATCACTCCCTCCCCTTCCACAAGCTCCTTTTCTTTAGTGAAAACTGACTGGAAACGTTTGTTCATTATTTCTGCTTGCATTGCCGCATCCTTAAAGACCTCTCCATCTACTTTCAGCTTGGTGATTCCTTCCTTTTGTTTCAGTTTGCCATTAACAAATCTATAAAACAGTTTGGGTTAATCCTTGCATTTGTCAATTATACCTTTTTCAAAATTCCTTTCTTCTTCCCTACGTATTCTTGTGTATTCGTTTCTTGTTCTTTTATATTCTTCCTTTGTTCTGTCGTTACCTCTCTTTCTCCAATTGTTCCACGCCTTATCTCTCTCTTTTTTGGCTATCATACACCTTCTATTAAACCACTCCTTTTTCCTGTTTTCTTTTCCTCTTACTCTTGGTACAAATTTTTCCACTCCCAAATTATAGAGGTCTAGAAAGATATCCCACTTCCTTTGTATCTCTCTTGTTTCTCTGAATTTTCTCCAATCCGCATTTTCAAAAAAGTTTCTCAATCCTGTAAAATTTGCTTTCCCAAAGTTGTATCTTCCCTGTCTATGAAGCTCGTCTCTTGGCTCGACGTTTCCTATTAACATCTGGAACTCAATGACCACGTGATCACTTTTTCCCAAAGGACAGAGATATTCCAATGATTCTATTACATCAGGTTCTTTGGTGAACAGTAAATCTAACCTTGCTAGTGTGTCCTCACCTCGAAACCGTGTCTCTTCTTTGACCCACTGCGTCATCACATTAGTCATTATTATATTTAATAACATAGTACCCCACGAATCCTCGCCGCCTCCTGAGTCCCATTCCTCTCAGTTCACCTCTTTACAATTCAAGTCACCCACCAAAATTATATTATTGCTTTTCTCAATTATTTTTTGCAAGTAGCTAGCCATATCTGACAACATCTCATGGTATTCGTCATCCTTCCATGCTCTCGTCTTTGGGGGAACATACACTACCGCCATATCTCTCTTAACATTCTCTCCAGTTTCTAATTTCATATATATCACTTCAGCCCTGCCTTCTCCCATTTCCACAGTATCTACATTTATGTTGTTCTTCACTGCTATCATCACTCCTCCTCCCTTTTTTTCTTTTCTGTCTTTTCTCTACAGTTTGTATTTACCATCTCCCAAATGAACATCAATATCTTCTCTTAATTTGGTCTCTACAAGGCACATGACATCAGGTTCACGTTCTCTCAAGAAATCATTAATTTCGATCCTTGTCGATATGAAACCAACATTAGTATATATCACCTTCAAATTATTTTTGACATTATTTGGACATGTGGAGAGGATGGAGAGTGAAAGACTGACTAAGAGGGTGTATGTGGGTGAGGTGGAGGGAGGGAGAGGGAGGGGTAGACCGAGGATGAGGTGGAGGGATGGAGTTGAGAGGTATATGAGGGAGGGGGAGGTGAGTTGGGGGGAGGGGAGTCAAATGGTGGGTGACAGAGTGACTTGGAGGCGTTTTGTCTGCGGCCACCCTTTGCGGGATTAGGGCGTCGGGCTATAGATAGATAGATAGATAGATTAATACCCTCTTCTCTCCTACTCTCTGTCCGTACCACTTCCTCAACTTGTGATCTTTCACAACCATCCCCCCTAGTTTCCTTCACTTCTATTTCCTTAAATTCCATTTCCTTATTTTCATATCCAATACTCTCCAAAAAAAAAGTATTACGTTCTTCCTCTGTCCTCTTATCATTTTTTTCCTTTACTTCTTCCTTTAATGATTTTAAAACTTCTCTTTCTTCTTCATTCAGATCTTTTCTTATTATAATATTTTCCATCCCCGCCTCTTTGCTTAATTTCCAGGTCACTTTAAGTATCTCATTTATTACACTTTCTGATGTAAACTTGACTCTCATTGGTCTTGTTTCCCCTTTCTTATAAGGCCCTATCCTCCTTACTTCCTCAATTTCTTTTACCCACTTGTCTCCTTCGGGGTCAATCTTGCCTAATATTCCTCTCACCATGTTCGTGTCTCTCTCGAGTCTTGCGAACCTAACCTTTTCTTCCTCTTCCCTGTTTCCAAATACTACCACACATCTGTTCCTTTCTACAGTTTCTCTCACTATTTTCTCTTTTTTCTTCAGTATTTTCACTACATTTTCTTCCATTTCTTTCTTGTTCATTTCCCTTTCTTCCTGGATGATCTCTCTTAAGCTGACCACTTCTTTCTGTTCTTCTTCTACGTGTGCCCACTTTGCCTTGTGTTCTTCTAGTACATTACTCACCTTCTCCATTTTATTAGTACCTTCTTCAAGTTTCCTCCTCAGTTCAACATTTTCCCTCTTCAAATTCTTAATCTCTTCATTGGCTGTTTCGTTGGACTGGATTAGACTCTGTATGGTGGTTTCCGTATTTCCTGACACATCCTTTATCACTAGATTCTCTACTTTTTTTTTCGAGTTCACTAATCCTCATAATTAATGTTTTCACCAGGTCCATGACATTAGTATTAGCATCAAATCCTTGAAATTCCATTCCCTCATTGTTTACATTTTCGGCCATCTTTAACGTACTGGTAAAGTACCTAAACAGCTGTTACCGAATAAGCCACAAACATTCATGTATACTATTGCCAACAAATCTTTACATTTTTGGTAGTCTACCAACTTTCATTATTTTAAATTTAAAGAAAGACCCTAGGAGACAGGACAGACAAAATTCCTGAAACTACTCAAGGTTAGGAGCGATGCCTGTTATTAGAAACGAAGTTACTAGTTTGGGGTTTTCTGCCACAGACATTAGTTCTTGCTTTCTGCCTGACATGTGTGGATTAACCAATCACCTCTGCCTGGTTTACGTTTCTGTGCCACATCTCAGCTAAGCTACTATTATATTCTTGTTGGCTGTGATTGTATATGATTTTTTTTTTTTGTATTTATGCTCTTGACCCCTACCAGAGACCAATATGTCCTGTAGCTTATGCAGCATAATAATTAAGCTTTCATTAATGCCAGGGTTTCATCAGACCATGCTGTTGGCTCCCATTTTCTTGTAAAGATGGTTTGACCTTATATCTTTAATGTATCTGTATAAATAACCATAAGATTGAGTCATTAAGGGCTTCACCCGTTTTCTTGTTTGATTTCAAAATTACTTAGATTTTGTTAAACATGAATAATGTTAATACATAATTTTATAGTTTTTATGTAACTTTGAACTGTTACATTTCATTTGTCTATCATATTAACACACATTATAAACCAGTTAACTCACAGTGACTCTAAAATATCAGTGATATATTTCTGATTTTCTTTAAGAAATCACTATATGGTGTCCTACAAGTGACTGATTCCTGCTTGGGGTTACTATATGGAATTGAGAACCTGGGATAATTGCTTTGAGATCTGAGTTGGTTTAAGAGAGGTTCCATTGATGTTATGGTTTCGACCCCTGACTGTAACACTAAATGGTGCTGCGACCAGGATCACACTCTTTTGTTTGTGGTATTTATTTAGTGTTTGCCTCTTCATATTTTCTATCTATCTATCTATCTATTGCCAGACACCTCAATCCCATTCGGGGTAGCCACAAACAAATCGCCTCCACATCACCATGTCCCCCGCCATTTCACTGCCCCGCTCCCAACTCACACCCCCCTCTCTCATATACCTCTCCACCCCATCCCTCCATCTCATCCTCGGCCTCCCCCTTCCTCTTCCCCCTTCCACCTCACTCACATACACTCTCTTCGTCAGTCGTTCACCCTCCATCCTCTCCACATGGCCAAACCACCTCAGTGTATTCCTCCTAACGCTTCCTATCACATCCACATCCACACCACAACGCTCCTTTATATTCTCATTTGTCAGCCTGTCTCTCCATGTGACTCTACAGGCTCCTCTTAAATAACTCATTTCCACTGCTCTCATTCTTGACTTGTGTCCTTCCAGCAATGTCCAAGCTTCACTTCCATACGTTAGAGTTGGTATCACAATACTGTCATGTAGTAACTTTTTCACTTCCATGCTCACTTCCCTGCTTCTTATCACTGCTTTCAAGGAACCAGCAACATTTCTTCCCTGCTGTACCCTTTCAAGCACTTCACCCTCCAAACCTCCATCCTTACTCATCACACTACCAAGTACTTAAACGTACTCACATTTTCCAATTGCTTACCATCCAACCTCGCTGTACATTCACTGACTTCACCTCTCTCAAAGACCATCACTTTACTTTTCCCTACATTCACTTTTAGATTCTGTTTCTTACACACTCTCCCAAACTCATCCACCTAGCCTTGCAGCTCTCCATCATCTTCACTCAACAACACAGCATCATCTGCAAACAGGGAGTACAGGGAGTTTCCAAACACTACCCTCTCTCACCAGGGCCACTCCAACATCCACTACCCTACCTTGTACCTCTTTTATTACCCCATCCATGTACACATGGAACAACAATGGAGACATGACACATCCTTGTTTCAACCCAACCTTCAAAGAGAAAAATTCACTCAGTTCACCATCCACACACACTGCAGCAATAGCACCATCATACATACTCTTCACAGCATTCAACAACGTCCCATCTACTCCATATACTCTTAATACTTTCCACAATCCTTGTCTATCCACCCTGTCATATGGTTTCTCCAAATCCATGAGCGCCGCATACAACTTCTTTCCTTCCTCTAAAAACTTTTCCACTAAAGATCTAAGAATGAATATCTGATCTACACAACTCTTCCCTTCCTAAAGCCTCCCTGTTCTTCTCCAACTAATTCCTCTGTTCTTTCTCTAATTCTGTCAATCAGTATCCTACCATACACTTCTCTTCTTATACTAAGAAGACAGATGCCCCTATGATTACCACACACTTCTTTTTCCACTTTTCCTTTGTACAAGGGAATAATTATACCTGCCTTCCAATCCTCCAGGACTCTACCTTCCTCCCAGGCCAATCTGCACATTTTCCACATCCATTCTACTACTATCTCTCCCCCATACTTCAGCATTTCACCACACACTCCATCAATTCCTGGGGCTTTCCTCAATTTAACTTTCTTCATTGCTTCCACAACTTCTATCCTACTGATTTCTTCCTGTCTTCTCACCTCCCTCCTCCTCCCAGCCATTCTCCAGTCACTTATACTCGCATTATTTCCATCCTCTATGTTCAACAATTCCTTAAAGTGTTCTCTCCATCTGCTCACTTTTTCTCCCTTCTCCACTAGTAATCTACCATTTTTATCTTTCACTTCCCTGCTAACTTTACTTCCACCCCGTCTTACTCTTTTCACCTCTTTCCAGAACATTTTCTTACAGTCCTTCCAGTTTACACTCAAATTCCTTCCAAATTCCTCATCTGCTCTCTTCTTACTCTCTCTTACTAATCTTTTCACCTCTCTCTTCCTTTATACATATAACTCTCTCTTCCGCCTCTCAACTTCTTCTACGCCCCTATTTCTCATCCATTCATTGTATGCTTTCTTCTTTTGTGCCACAGCCTGTCTTATCTCTTTATTCCACCACGCTGTTCCTTGCACACCCCTCCGTCTTCTCTTCATCCCACACACCACATCACATGCTGCACATATTTCTTCTGTAAATATCCTGCACACACCTTCCACGTCCCCCATCTGCTCCAATTCATGTTTGCCCAATCGCTCCTCCACTTCTCTCTTATACTCTACCTTTTTCTCATCCTCTTGTAACCTTTCCACTCTCCTTGCAACTACTCCTTCCTCTCGTCTTTCCCTTCTTCTATTTCTCCATCTTACTTGGATCCTAATTCTGGCCACTACCAAGCAGTGGTCAGAAAGTCCACTCCCCCAACCTCTATTAGCTCTTGCATCTATTACACATTTTCGCATCCTTTCATCCACAGACACATAATCAATCATTGCCTTCCTTTCATTCAGTTCACCACCCACCCTTCTCATCACTCACCATGTATACCTGTGGATCATCTTGTGCCTGAAGACGGTATTGGCTATCACCAACCCCCTCCCAGCACAAATGTCTACTAACGCACTGCCATTCTCATCTATCTCAGCAGGCACACCCCACTCACCAACTATTCCATCCACCTTCACATTCCCTACTTTACCATTCATATCACCGATCAAAAACACTCTCTCATTTCTTCAAAACTTTTCCATGCACACTTCCACATTTGTCCAGAACTCTTCTCTCACTCTGCTTGCACGATCTTGCATTGGCGCATACACACACATAATCGCCCACATTTGTATTCCAACTTTCAATCTTACCCACACAATCCTTGACCCAACTGATCCATACTCTCTTATGCTCTTCTTCCATCTTTTACTCACAACTATACATACTCCTTTCGTGTTGAAATATTTTTGGTATTTATGTTCTCTTGAGCAAGATAGTGCTACAAATAGAAATTAGTTGTTCACTACTTCATTTTTTAAGTTATGATGGAGTTCAACCTTGCTGGATTCATTAACGAGCCTAGTTTAAGTGTTCTTAGCACCTCGAAAGTAAAAAAAATGATTGGATTCAACTGGCTGAGCATTATAAAGTACCTTTTAGAACATCAATGACCAAAGCTGAAATCAGAAAAGAGGTTGTTACACATTTAGTCAATGTAGATATTCTTTCTGAAACTGCTTTCATGATTTGTCCTGAAGCAATATCTAACGAATTGGTTAAGACAGAATTATTAGAGATACAACAAAGAGAAAAATGGAACTAAGAATGAAAGAGAGAAAGAGAGAGTGAAATGGAATTGAGAAGGAAAGAGAGAGAGAGTGAAAAGGAACTGAGAATGAAAGAGAAGGAACAGAGACTAAAGAAAATGCAACATGAAAAAGCAACGAGTGAGAAAAAGTCCGAACGCTCTAGTAACGGCCCACAGTGTTTCGAGATTCATTAAATATGGGCGAAGCCATAGACTCTGTACCCAAGTCTGATGAGTTGTACCCGAAGGAATTCTTTACCTTGTTTGAGAGAACTGCAAAACAGCTTGGCTGGCCTAAGGATCAGTGGACATTTTTGGCTCAGACTGCTCTGGTTGGTAGAGCAAGACACTTATGGTGTATTACCAGAAGAAGGTCTTACCTATGATACTTTCAAGCAGATTATCCTTGATTTATATGACATAGTTCCTGAGACCTGTAGATTAAAATTCCAGTGTGCAAGTAGAGGGGACAAACAGACTTACATCAAATTCGCACACCAACTTGATATTTTACAAGTTGGTTAAGGTCCAGTCAGGTCACTATCTTTGCTGATCTGCGTCAGCTGATACTTGTTGAAGAGTTCCTTCGCAAGGGTCCGCCACCTCTCAAGACTGTACAGGGAACTCGCACGGAACACGTGGGTTTCGTTCCTACCGTGCCGTGTTAGGTGCGAAATCGCGTATATTTAAACTACTCCGTATTTTGCTCCCTAGACCCCCCAAATGTGTTGTTTTGCTGTTATCTGTCACTGGTAATCACTAGAAAGCACTTTAAGTGGTTAGAAGGTTTATTTAATGTTATAACTCACAAATACAGTACTCCACAACAAAACTTCAACACACAAATACTGTACGTAAACACAAGGAAACATTTCGATCATAGGTAATCATATAAATCAGATTAACTGGTACCAGGCCTTTATTTAATGCTTTATCTTTTTTGAGTGCTTTAACTTACAAGTACATACCAGAACAGTACATATTTAACTTAGAAATGCAGTAATGTGGAAAAGCTGTACAACAAGTCTTTAACGAACAAACAAAAAAGGCAATATTCCGACGCCGATCATGGGTAATCATATAAATCAGGTTAACTGATTACAAGGCTTTATTTAATGCTTTAATTGCTTACAAGTACATACCAGAACAGTAAATATTTAACTTACAAATACAGTACGGTAGAAAAGCAGTACAGTAAGAATTTAACGAACAAACAAAAAAGGCAATATTCCGACACCGATCATGGGTAATCATATAATTCGGGTTAACTGGTTACAAGGCTTTATTTAATGATTTAACTTTAAGTGCTTACAAGTACAGTACATACGAGAACAGTAAATATTTAACTTACAAATACTGTACAGTACTGTGGAAAAAACGAACAAATAAAATAGGCAATATTCTGACGCCTATCAGGTAAACTGGTTATAAGACTTTATTTCTTGCTTTAACGTTATTTAATAGTACTTTAAGTTGCACATAAACTTACCAGAACAGTACAGTACTGTAAATATTTAACTTACAAATACTGTGCTACTGTACTTGGGAATGGCTCACTCACTGAATAATTTCCCGCCTAGATCGTCACGTAATCAAAACAAACCGCGCGCTGCGGCGACGTTCGAGGATTTGATCTTTCAAAGGCCTCTTCTGCGTTAATTTGTAGTTTTCATAATGGTTCTTTAATCTTACGTTGTCTTATATGTATCCCAGCCCTTACCGTGTATAATTGCGAGCGCATTCCGTGAGATCGTGTTCCGTGCGAGTTTCCTGTATTTATAGGAGCGAGAACCCAAAGGGTTATTTCAAACAACCAACTTAGCCGAGAATTATAGATTAATTCATGGCGACTGTTCATCTAGAAGTAGGCAGAGGGGGAAGGAAAGACCCCGTAATGGTAAAGGTACACCTCGTCAGGCTGAAGGCAACAACCACATACCAGCCAGCAGGAGTGGTAACGCGCTGAAGCCCCAGAATCAGCCTCAGACTTACAGCCCAAGTACAGCTAGTTTTGTTTAGTCTGCTTCCACTGCAAGGTGGTACAACACATCTACTTTATTCTGCAGTTATTGCAAGAAGAATGGTCACACAATTAGTAACTGTCTTAAGCTCAGGAATAAATCTGATGACCATAACTCTGCTACCCATGGACAGTTTGCCCCAGTGTTGGCTAGTAATGCAGTCCTTCCCTCAAACACAGGTGTTTCTAGTTCTTCTTCTGATGCCCTTACATCTGTAAAGAGTTTGGTCCCTTCTCCTGAACCCTGAATTGAGTCCCATGTGTGAGACTTTTATGCCCTTTGTTTCCCAAGGCATTGTAGCTTGCAGTGAAGTTTCTGAAGAGCACCCTGTTAGGGTCCTACGAGACGCAGGTTCTGCCCATTCACTGCTCCTCATGAGAGCTTTGCCCGACTGGGAAATGTGTGCATTAAATAGTAATATAATTATCATGGGCATAGGAAGTTTTGAAACAGTTCAATTGGCCAGTGTGCTTGTGAGATTTTCTCTTGTGAATGGATATTTTACTATGGGGATGAAGGATTCTCTCATTATTGAAGGTATTGATCTCATTTTGGGGAATGACTTGGCTTGTGAGAAAGTAGTGCCAGATCCTGAGGTTAATTCTGTACCTTTAGCAGCAAATAATACTCAAGAGTAAGAGGAACAATACCCCACTTTGTTTCCTGTTTGTTCAGTTACGAGGAGCACAGGCAAGCAGTTAGCTAATGAATCTAAGGATTCCAACCCTCTCACTAATTTGATTCGTGATAACTGTGAAGATGACTTTAATCTGGATGCATTATTTGATGACAGACATGTACAATAGTTAAAGAAGTTTGCAATATTATCACTGATTCAAAGTCCCTAAAGGATGCCCAAGGAAGTGACCCTGAGTTAGCACCTTTGTTTGATAAGGCTATGGATGAAAAAGAGATTAATGCTTTTCCCCACTGTTTCTATGTAAATAATGATGTCCTAATGAGAAAGTTTAGACATCCACATACCCCAGCAGACCATATATGGCATGAGACTCATCAAATTGTTGTTCCATCGCAGTTTTGGAACCAGATTATTGAAATTGCTCATGATCTTAGTGGTGGTCACTTAGGAGTTAATGAAACCATACAGGATTCTTAAATGTTTCTTTTGGCCAAGGTTAAGACAGTCTGTTTCCTCATATTGTAAAACCTGTCACTGTTGCCAAATGGTAGGAAAGCCTAATAACACCTTCAAACCAGCTCCTCTTAAACTCATACCAGTCTCTGGAAAGCCTTTCAGTAAAATAATCACTGACTGTGTAGGTCCCTTACCCAAGACATGTAAAGGCAACAAATATTTGTTGACTGTTATATGTGCCACCACTAGATTTCCTGAGGCCTTTCCTTTGAGGAATATAAAATGTAAGACTACTGTGGAGGCCCTTACAAAATTTTTTACCCTTTACAGATTTCCAAAGGTTGTACAGTCAGATTTGGGCAGCAATTTTACATCTAATCTTTTCTTCCAGACAAAGCGTGAGATGGGGACTCAACAATACAACTCCTCTGCTGGTCATCCTGAGTCCCAAGGAGCTCTAGTGCAATTTCATCAGATGCTCAAAGCTGCTCTTACTAAGTATTGCCTAGATAATGATTCTGATTGGGACTGTGGGGTTCGATTTGTTCTTTGGGCAATCAGAACTGCTGTTCAAGAGTCTCTTGGCTTTGCACCATATTGGGCCATGAGGTCTGAGACCCTTTACATATATTACAAGACACATGGCTGGAAGGACAAGATAACGAACCTCTATTAAAGTCAGTTGAGAAAATCAGGGATAAGTTTAAATCTGCATAGGAAATAGCTTTAAGGAATTTGGATGTTGCCCAAAGGAAAATGAAAACCCACCATGATTCAAAAAGTGTTAAAAGAGAACTTAAACCTGATGACTTAGTGTTAGCTTTGTTGCCTATCTCTAAACAACCCTTACAGTGTAAATTCTTTGGCCCGTATACTGTTCTAGAAAAACTAAATGACATTAATTACTTTATTGAAACCCCAGTATGGGGGAGAGATAGTAGTAGAATGGATGTGGAAAATGTGCAGATTGGCCTGGGAGGAAGGTAGAGTCCTGGGGGATTGGAAGGCAGGTATAATTATTCCCTTGTACAAAGAAAAGGGGAAAAAGAAGTGTGTGGTAATCATAGCGGCATCTGTCTTCTTAGTATAATAGGAAAAGTGTATGGTAGGATACTTATTGACAGAGTTAGAGAAAGAACAGAGGAATTAGTTGGAGAAGAACAGGGAAGCTTTAGGAAGGGAAGAGTTGTGTAGATCAGATATTCATTCTTAGATCTTTAGTAGAAAAGTTTCTAGAGAAGAGAAAGAAGTTGCGTGCGGCTTTCATGGATTTGGAGAAAGCATATCACAGGGTGGATAGACAAGGATTGTGGAAAGTATTAAGAATATATGGAGTAGATGGGAAGTTGTTGAATGCTGTGAAGGGTATGTATGATGGTGCTAAGGCTGCAGTGTGTGTGGATGGTGAACTGAGTGAATTTTTCTCTTTGAAGGTTGGGTTGAAACAGGGATGTGTCATGTCTCCATGGTTGTTCAATCTGTACATGGATGGGGTAATAAAAGAGGTACAAGGTAGGGTAGTAGATGTTGGAGTGGCCCTGGTGAGAGAGGATAGTGTCTGGAAACTCCCTGTACTGTTGTTCGCAGATGATACAATGTTGTTGAGTGAAGATGAAGGAGAGCTGCAAGGCTTGGTGGATGAGTTTGGGAGAGTGTGTAAGAAACAGAATCTAAAGGTGAATGTAGGGAAGAGTAAAGTGATGGTCTTTGAGAGAGGTGAAGTCAGTGAATGTACAGCGAGGTTGGATGGTGAGGAATTGGAAAATGTGAGTACGTTTAAGTACTTGGGTAGTGTGATGAGTAAGGATGGAGGTTTGGAGGGTGAAGTGCTTGAAAGGGTACAGCAGGGAAGAAAGGCTGCTGGTTCCTTGAAAGCAGTGATAAGAAACAGGGAAGTGAGCATGGAAGTGAAAAAGTTACTACATGACAGTACAGTATTGTGATACCAACTCTAACGTATGGAAGTGAAGCTTGGACGTTGCTGGAAGGACACAAGTCAAGAGTGAGAGCAGTGGAAATGATTTATTTAAGAGGAGCCTGTGGAGTCAAATGGAGAGACAGGCTGACAAATGACGATATAAAGAAGCGTTGTGGAGTGGATGTGATAGGAAGCGAGAGGAGGAATACACTGAGGTGGTTTGGCCATGTGGAGAGGATGGAGGGTGAAAGACTGACGAAGAGAGTGTATGTGAGTGAGGTGGAGGGGGGAAGAGGGAGGCTGAGGATGAGATGGAGGGATGGGGGTGGAGAGGTATATGAGAGAGGGGGGTGTGAGTTGGGAGTGGGGCAGTGAAATGACGGGGGACAGGGCAACGTGGAGGCGATTTGTTTGTGGCCACCCCGAACTGGATTAAGGCGTCTGGCAATAGATAGATAGATAGATAGAAACCCCAGACAGAAGAAAGGGGGGAGTCATGCACATAAATTCACTGAAGTTTTATTATACTAGACCAGTCCTTAATGTAGTAGGTTCTAGCATGAAAGATGAAAAGACTGAATTTGAAGAAAAGATATATCCAAGAGATTGTAAATTAAAGAATTCTGATGTATTAGCTAATATTAATGCTAAATTACAGCATTTGACAGAGGAGAAAAGGGAAGATCTATGTTCTCTGCTAGGTGATTTTTCTAAGCTGTACCATGATGTGCTGCGACAGTGCCCTCTGACTGAACACGATGTGGTGTTGGGTGCCCAACCAGTGTTTGAAACAGCCGCCCTATCGTACCACTCTGTGGAAGAGGGAAGTCATGCGCCAAGAAGTGGAGTTCTTGCTGGACAACGGATTCGCAGAGAGAAGCAGTAGTGAGCGGGCATCACTGTGCCTCCTGGTACCTAAACCAGATGGATATCACAGGCTGTGTACAGACTACAGGAAGGTGAACCAGTTGACCCGACATGACAGCTACCACCTGCCCCGGAAAGATGATATCATTGACCAGCTGGGAGGTCCCAAATCTGTCACCAAAACAGACCTGCTTTGAGGCTACTATCAGGTCAAGCTGTCGAAGAGGGCAAAACTCGTCTCTGCCTTCGTCACACAAGATGGGTTGTACCAGTATACTGTTCTACCCTTCGGCATGGTGAATGCCCCAGCTACATTCCAGCGTCTCATCCACCATATCACCAGTGGTCTGGAGGGTGTACACTCCTATCTCGACAACCTAATATTCTACAGGGAGACCTGGTCTGAACACTTGGCATGCCTGCAACTCCAATTTGAACAGTTGGCAGCTGCTGAACTCAGTATCAACCTCTCCAAGAGTGAGTTTGCACATGCCAGGCTCATCTTCCTAGGACACCTTGTTGGAGAGGGAGAAGTAAGCCCAGTAAAAGCCAAAGTTGAGGCCGTTGCATCACTCCCCGAGCCTCAAAATTGTAAAGAGGTAATGTACTTCCTGGGAATGGTTGGCTACTACCGTCAGTTTGTGTCAAACTTTGCTAACATGTCTGCTCCCCTGACCGACCTTGTGAGCCCTAAACGGAAGTTCGCCTGGACATAGGATTATAAAGATGCCTTCCATAAACTGAAAGCTACTTTAATATGTGCTCCAAGTCTGAAGTCTCCTGATTTCAATAAACCATTTATTCTCCAAGTTGATGCCAGTGATAAGGGCATTAGTGCAGCACTGTTGCAGTGTAATGAGTCAAGAATACTGCATCCTCTGTGTTATGCTTCTCAGATATTAAAGCCATGTCAACAAAATTATAGTCTATCTATCTATCTATAGCCCAACGCCCTAATCCCGCAAAGGGTGGCCGCAGACAAAACGCCTCCAAGTCGCTCTGTCACCCACCATTTGACAACCCTCCCCCCAACTCACCCCCCCCTCCTTCATATACCTCTCAACTCCATCCCTCCACCTCATCCTCGGTCTACCCTTCCCTCTCCCTCCCTCCACCTCACCTACATACACCCTCTTAGTCAGTCTTTCATTCTCCATTCTCTTCACATGTCCAAACCACCTCAGTGTATATCTCCTAATCTTCTCAACCACATCCACATCCACCCCACAACATTCCTTCATTTCTTCATTCGTCAACCTGTCCCTCCACGTCACTCCACATGCTTCTCTCAAGTAACTCATTTCCACTGCTCTCACTCTTGACTTGTTCCCCTCTTGCAAGGTCCACGCCTCACTTCCATACATCAGGGTAGGGCACAATACTATCATGCAGTGACTTCTTAACTTCCATACTCACCTCCCTATTTCTCATCACTGCTTTCAGTGTATCAACAACCTTCCTTCCCTGCTGTACCCTTTCATGCACTTCATCCCCCAAAGTTCCATCCTTACTCATCACACTACCCATGTACTTGAATGCACTCACATTCTCCATATCCTCACCATCCAACCTCATTGCACACTCTGTGACTTCATTCCTCTCAAACACCATGACTTTACTTTTGTTTACATTAACTTTCAGATTCCTCCTCTACACACTGTCCCAAATTCATTCACCAAATCTTGCAACTCCCATTCATCTTCACTCAACAATACTGTATCATCAGCAAACAGCAACACCGGAAGCTTCCAAATCTCACCCTCATTCATTAGATCCACCCCCACATCCACTGCCCTACCTTGCACCTCCTTTACAACCCCATCCATGTACAGTATATATTAAACAGCCATGGAGACATCACACAACCCTGTTTCAGTCCCACATTGAGATCAAAGAACTCACTCAGCTCACCATCCACTCGCACCGTAGCCCTAGCTCCCTCGTACATACTCTTCACAGCATTCAACAATTTCCCCTCCACTCCATTCTTAATACCTTCCACATACTTTGCCTATCTATTCCGTCACAAGCTTTCTCCAAGTCCATGAAGGCAGCATACACTTTGTTTCCCTTCTCTAGATACTTCTCCACTAAACATCTTAGAACAAATATCTGATCTACACACCCTTTTCCCTTCTTAAGTCCCCCTTGTTCTTCTCCAACTAGCTCCTCTGTCATATGCCTAACCCTATCAATGAGTATTCTACCATATATTTTACCAGTCACACTAAGAAGGCAAATACCCCTATGGTTACAACATACTGTACTTCTCTCTCCCTTTTTCCTTTGTATAAAGGAACAATTATACCTGATTTCCAGTCCTCTGGAACCCTTCCCTCTTTGCAAGCCAATCTACACAACTTCCACAACAATCTCACCCCCATACCTAAGCATTTCACCACACACTCCATCAATTCCTGGGGCCTTTCCCAACTTAATTTTCTTCATCATTTCCACTACTTCCGCCCTACTGATCTCTTCCTCTCTCCTCTCATCTCTTCTTCTCCCAGCCATTCCCCAACCACTTATACTCGCACTGCTCTCACTCTCTACATTCTACAAATCCTCAAAGTGCTCCTTCTATCTTCTCAATTTCTCTCTCTTCTCCACCAACAATCTATTATTCATATCTTTCACTCCCCTACTATTTCCCCTTTCACACTGCCTTACTTTCTTTACTTCCTTCCAAAACAATTTCTTACCCTCCCTCCATTTCACACTCAGATTCCTCCCAAACTCTTCATCCACTTTCTTCTTACTCTCCTTCACAAGTCTCTTAACCTCCCTTCTCCTGCTCACATATACCTCTCTCTTCTCTCTCTCATCTTCTCCCCTACCTCTACTCGCTAACCATTCACTATATGCCTTCTTCTTTTGTTCCACAGCTCGTTTCACCTCATCATTCCACCATGCTGTCCCTTGCACACCCTTGCATCTCCTCCTCACTCAACAAACCGCCTCACACGCTGCGCCTATCTCTTCCGTGAATATCTTACATACATCTTCCATCCCTTCCATCTGCTCTAGCTCATACCTTCCCAATCTTTCTTCCATTATGCTCTTCTACTCTGTCATTTTCTCACTATCTTGCAATTTCTCCACTCTTCTCACAGGAGCTGCTTCCTCCTGTCTTCCCCTTCTTCTCCTCAACCACTTTCTTTGCAGCTCTACCTTGGCCATCACTAAGTGATGGTCCGAGACTCCATGCCCCCACCCTCTCCACACTCTTGCATCCAACAGTTGCCTTCTCATTCGCTCATCCACACACGTAGTCTATCATTGCCTTTCATTCAACAAGTTCACCATCCATCCTCCTCATTACTCTCCATGTATACCGGTGGATCATCTTATGACGAAAGTAAGTGTTTGCTACTGCCAATCCCTTACAAGCACAGATGTCCACCAAAGCACTACCATTCCCATCTACTTCAGCTGGCACACCCCACTGACCAACCACTCCATCCACTCGTACATTCCCAACTTTGCCATTCATGTCTCCAATCAACAGCACTCTCTCGCTCTTCTCAAACTTGTCCATACATGCTATAACTATAGTACCACTGAAAAAGAGTGTTTGGCATTAGTGCTTGCAATAAACAAATTTGATATTTACTTAAATGATGCTAAATATGCCATACAAGTTTTCACTTACCATAACCCCATAAAATTTTTACACAAAATGCATCTTCATAATTGACGGTTAATGAGATGGTCACTCATGTTACAACCTTATCAATTAGAAATACATCATATAAAAGGAAAGGACAATGTGATAGCAGATATGCTGTCCCATGCATAATTGAGATGTGTAAGCATAAGAATGTTATATAAATGTAACATTTTTAGTAACTTTTTTTTTTTTTTTTTTTTTTTTTTTTTTTTGGTAAAAAGCTAGGCTCAACCTAGATTTACCCTCCTTGAGTAAATCCCTTAATGGGGGAGGAGTGTTATGTACAGCTGTTATACTAACAAATAGTATAAAATTATTGTTTATGCTTGGGTTCGTGTTCATTGCTCTGTGGTATGTCGGATTCTCAGTGCTTTGAACGTTAACCCGTGGAGCTTCGCACAGTTATGGTTCTTTGCATTGATGTGTGTGTGTGTGTGTGTGTGTGTGTGTCTGTGTGTGTGTGTGTTCTTACCTAACTGTATCTTTACAGGAAGTAGTCAAGCTCATACTATCCCGTGTCTTAAACCATTTTTGTTGTACATATCCTTAAATCTGTGAATTGTTTTGGCACACACTATTTCATTCGGTATTGAATTCCACAGATCAATTGCTCTATTTGGGAAACTAAATTTCCTTACATCTTTATCGCCTCTCTTTTTATGCAGTTATTTGCGGTGTCCTCTTGCTGATGCATCCGAATTTATTATGTAATCAATTATGTCTATTTTCTCCTTCCCTGATATGCATTTACAGTGCTCGTCAGAAGTATGGGGCGCCCTGCGTCCCTCCTGAGAAACAAACCTTTCAACATTGAAAAAACATATAAATAATGCATTTTATTTACCTTTAGTGCTTCGTAGGGTAGCCTTTACGTTTCTTCACGGACCTGAGACGTCTTGGAAGTGAAAGGGCGAGGCTCCTGAGGTGCTGGAGGGGTATTTTGTCCCAGGAGTCACGAATGGCGGCTTCCAGCTTAGGCAAAGAGCTCACGTCCTTCCCTTGGAGACTTCTTTACGAGGTACCAGAGGTTTTCAATCGGGTTGAGGTCTGGGCTATTTCCTGGCCAGTCTGTCATGAATGATACCTCGCAGTCACGAAGCCAATTGGTGACCGATTTGGCCTTGTGAGCAGGTGCACCGTCCTGCTGAAACACTCGTGCACCTGTTAGCTCGAAGGAGTCTGGTAAATGATCACACAGAAGCTCCAGGTAAACATCCTGATTCACTCTGAGGTTCTTGGGAAGTACAACAAGCTTCCCCAAACCCTTCCCTGAAAAACAACCCCATACCATGAGTGAATCAGGATGTTTAACTGTGCTTTCGACACACGTCGGGTCAAGTGGGTCACTACCTTTGCATGCTCCTCTGTTACAGGTAACACTAAACGTTGCCTCATCAGACCACAACACTGACAACCATTGCTCCTCACCCCAATTTCGATATTTATTAGCAAAGGCAAGCCTACGAATTCTCTGGCTGCTAGAGAGAAGAGGCTTTTTCACAGGCCTGTGACTTGTGTAACCAAGCTCATGCACCCTACGAGACACTGTTCTCACAGACACCTCACCAAACACTTCCGGGTTGCTCTCCTTAATTTTCCTTGCACTCACACAAGGATTAAACTCCACTGCACGTTTTAAAACATTAACAGACCTTGGGGAAGTTTTCCTAGGCCTACCAGGCCTCGGTTTCTTTGTGGGAACTTCACCACTGTTTTCTTCCCGAAACCGCGCACACCAACGATGCACTGTCGATCGTGCCACACCAACCAATTCACTAATTTCCTTTGTCTGGTGGCCTGCCTCCTTTAGAGCAATGATCTGGGATATGATTTCACTCGATAGTTCACGGGTAGGTGCCATAACAAAGTTTTGAAGGCCAAAACACTGCGGGACACTCGGTAAAAAATGGCGCAATTTGAGAGGGACACTCGGCGGAGTTCCTCTCTCTCAGGCAGCCCGTGGGCGACTGAGGCGGGAACCAACCAGCGCATCAGAAGGCCTCAGGCTACCGTGACGTCATGCTCGGAGCTCAAACTTGTGGCTCAATTCTTACCCCCCAAAATGGGTGATTCTTTTTGGGCCATAAGTATTGCGCGCCCGGCGGACAACGCTGAATACTTCTGACGAGCACTGTATATAGCAAAATCATGTCTCCTCTTTTCCTTCTCTCCTGTAGTGTAGGCAGATACAGTTTTCTAGTCTTTCTTTGTAGCTTAGATCCCTTAAGCTTGTACCCATCTTGTAGCGGCCCTTTGTACTTTTTCAATCTTGTCTATGTGTTTCTTGAGATGAGGACTCCAGACTACTGATGCATACTCCAGGGTTGGTCTGATAAATGACATTATCTTTCTTAGCATGTCTTCATTTATGTATGTGAATGCTATTCTTATATTTGCAAGCAGTGTATATATGTTCCATACCTTCTTGCTGATGTGGTCAGCCAGAGATAGTCTGTTACTGATAATCACACCTAGGTCCTTCTCTCTTTCTGATGTGTGTAGGGTTTTATTTCATAACTTATAATCCCAATCAGGTCTTTCTCCACTTTTACCAAACTTGATTACATGACACTTGTCCACATTGAATTCCATTTGCCATGCACTGCTCCATTCATGAAGTTTGTTTAATTCTTCTTGTAGCTCTTTACATGAGTCTGCATTGTTAATTGTCCTTTGTATTTTTGCATCATCAGCAAACATATTTAGATAGTTTTCATTTCCAATGTTACTGTTTATATCATTTATATACACTAAAAACATGATTGGTGCCAGCATTGAGCCCTGTGGAACTCCGTTAGTCACTTCTCTCCATGATGAGTTTTTTCCCCTTAGTACTGTTCTCATTTCTCTTTTTATGAGAAAATCTTGCATCCAACAATACAGTTTGCCTCAGATTCCTCCTTGATGGTACAGTTTCCATAAAAGTCTTTGGTGCAGTACTCTGTCAAGTGCTTTCTTGAAATCTAAACAGATACTGTCCACCCATCCTTTTCTTTTCTGTAATGTGTCTGTTACTCTGTCATAGTAGCTCAACAGATTAGTAACACATGATTTTCCTTTTCTGAAACCAAACTGTCTTTCTGTTATCAGTGTGTTCCTCTAGATGATTTACCCAAGCTTTTCTTATAAGCTTTTCTAATACCTTGCTTAAAATACTGGTTAGTGATACTTGTCAGTAGATGAGTGGATTTTGTCTATTCCCTTTCTTGAATAAGGGAACAATGTTTTCTTTCTTCCAAATATCAGGTAGTTTACCTTGTCTCAAGGACTTCTTGAAAATTAAAGATAATGGTTTACTTAACTCCTTTGCATATTCATGTAGCACCGAACATGAAATTTGATCAGGACCACTTGCTTTTCCTTTGTCTAATTTACTTAACTCCTCCTGTATTTCTTTTTCTGATATTTGTATATCTGGTAGTATGTGTGGGCATGCATGTTCCACATAATCCCTCTCAAAATTATTTTCTTCTGTAAAAATTGATTGGAAATTCTTATTTATTGCTTCACAAATATCCTTCTCCTGTGTATAGGTGATCCCCTCATCCATAATAGATTGTATTTTATCTTTTACTTTGGTTTTCCTTCTGATGTAGCTGTAAACTAGCTTCGGTTGATCACTACTTGTATTTAAGATATCCTCCTCAAACTGTTTTGGGGCTTCCCTCCTTATTCTTGTATAATCGTTTCTTGCCTGTTTATAGTTGTTATACGCCCTTTCACTACTGTGTCTTCTGTATCTCTTCCACAACAAATCTTTTTTCTTTTCATTTTTTACATTCAGTATTGAACCATTTCTTCATTTTCTTTTCTGCCTCTTTGTGCCGTGGAACTTACTTCTGGACTCCTATTTCATAAAGTTTGTTTTCGTTTTCATTTTTAAAGGCTCCAACATGCTTGCATGTGTCGGCCTTGGTCACCTAATGGCGGCTCTCCACGCTGCACGATCCATTGCAGCCTCCCTGTTCAGTCCCTTAACCCTGAGGTCACACTTAATGACCTCGTCCCATTTTTTTCTCGGTCTACCCCTCATAACCCCACCTCCAATATTAACACTTCTCACCTTCTTCACCCAATTATCATCCCCATCCTCTCCACATGTCCAAACCATCTCAATCTACCTCTCCTCATCACAACACCAATACACTCCAGTCCCATCCTACCTCTCAACTCTTCCATCGTAAACCCAGCCCCTCCAGGCCTTGGATGCAGGGACGCACTGCACATCCACCTAATCATTGTCATTTCTGTACATCTGAGCCGGGAATATCTTCCTCCTTCACTGCCCAGGTCTCACTACCATACAGCATTACACTCCTAACACATGCTGCATACAAAGACCCCGTAGCATGTAGGGAGAGTCCTCTCAATGTCAGGAGAGACAACAGCTCCCTAAACTTCTTCCAACCACTTCTCACCCTAGCCACAGAGCTAGCTCCAGCCCCACCTCCAGCACACAACATATCTCCCAAATAACAAAACTCTTCAACACACTCAAGAGATTCACCAGCAAGTTCAATTCTTTCACGTCTGGCAATCTCCACCTGTTCACCCCGACACACTGTACACATAAAATCAGCATTATCTCGCAGTCTACCTCTAATACCACTACATCTCTTATGCACCCATTTATCACACACACCGCACAAGATGGAATTTCTTCCCACACACTTGTGGCAAACTGCACATGGCCACTCTCCCTCGTCTTTGACAGTACCACCACCAACCCTAGATATCATCACTTTTGTTTTATCTTCATTTACCCTTAAACCCTTGTGCCCCATACCATCTCTCCACTTCCTAAACCTTTCCTCTGCCTCCCTTTCGTTCTCTGCAATCAACACCAAATCATCAGCATACAACAACTCCCACGGGAGTCCGTTTCTAAAGTCATGTGAAAGAGCTTCAAGTACCATGATAAACAACATGGGACTCAAGACTGAACCCTGATGCACACCAACATTCATAGAAAACTCATCACTCAAATCTCCATTCACTCTTACCTGGGTGCGAGCACCCACATACATAGCCATAACCACCCTAACCAGCCACTCCTCCAAGCCAAGCTTTCTCATTGCCCACTTCACCACCTCTCTGGGGACTCTGTCAAAGGCCTTTTCCAAATCAGCAAAAACAAAATAAAGATCCCTTCTCCTACCAACATATTTTTCCTGAAGCTGACGAACAATGAATATAGCATCAGTGGTCCCCCTACCTGGTATAAACCCAAACTGCATCTCATCAATATTCACTCTTTCTCTAATCATACCTTCTAAAACTCTCTCCATTACCTTCATTATCTGATCTAAAAGTTTTATACCTCTATAATTTCCTCTTTCCAGGGCATCACCCTTCCCTTATTACACATTTACAATTACACTCTTCAGCCAATCATCTGGGACAACACACTCATAAATAATCCTATTTATCAGGTCAGTGACTAAACTCACCCCTATATTGCCTGAGGCCTTCAACATTTCGGCAGTCAACCCAGACACACCTGCTGCCTTCCCCACCCTCATCCTGCCTATTGCCTCACTCACAGTAGCAGTATCAATCAAAGGCCAAGGGCCAGACACTGGATCTGCTGGCTCCAAACCTTCCCTGTCCCAGTCAAACTCCTCATTCAACAACCGGTTATAATGCTCTCTCCATGCATCTTTAATATCCTCACTGTTCACCACTACCATTCCTTCATCATTCTTCACACACTGCTCACCTATAATATCCCGATTATCCCTCTTCACTTGACCTGCCACCCTAAATATCATATTTTTCCTTTCCCCATGATTTAGTTTATCAAATAATAGTCTCTGTGACCCAGACTTTGCCCTGTATACCTCTCTTCTAGCCCTACGCTTGGCAGCCAAATATTCCTCTTTGCTACCACCCTTCTTCCATTCCCGGAAAAGCCTTCTTTTCTCCTTAACTGCAGCTTCTACACCCTCATCCCACCACCAAGTTACTTTATGTCTTGGTGGTCCTTTTGCCCAACCGCATGTTAAATCAGTAACTCTCAAGAAATTGTTCTTGAGGGCTCTGTACTGTTCATTAATGCCTCTGTCTATAGCTCCCTGTTCAGCCACCACTCTCCTCAACTCGCTATAGAAGGCATCCCTTACTACTTGGTTTTTCAGCTTCCATATTTTCCTCCTAGGTACATAAGTCCTCTTTTTCATTACTTGTTCTTTAAGCACCATATCACAAATCAATAGTTTGTGTTGCTGCACACACTCTTCGCTTCCTATAACTTTAACATCCCTCACTAACCTCCTATCAGCCCTCCTAACCAGAAAATAATCTATCTGACTGATATTTCCCCCAGACTCATATGTAATTAACCTACTGTCTCTTTTCCTAAAATATGTGTTGCACACAATCATATGCATTGCCTCCCCAAACTCGAGTATCCTTTCCCCTTCTGCATTCCTTAGACCATAAGCACATCCCCCATGCACTCTTTCATAACCTTGTGCTGCCTCACCTACATGACCATTTAAGTCCCCTCCCAAAATCACTATCTCATCATCCCACATACCATCCACTACACATATTAAATCATCCCAAAATCTATCTTTCGCTGCTTCATCCAATCCTGCCTGTGGAGCATATGCTGATAATAATCGCAACTATCTTTCTACCCAACAGAATTTTCACTACCAATATCCTATCGCTTACTCGAAAAACATTCATAACATATTCCACCCATTTCTCCACAACCATCACACCAACACCTCCATATCCGTCTGTCCCCTCCTGCCAAAACAACTTATAGCTACAGTCCTTCCCAACAATCTTTCTTGCTGATCCACCCCTGTACCAGACTTCCTGCAAACACGCCACATCCACCCACCTCCTACTGAATGTCTCAACGACTTCCCCCGCTCTTCCCCTCAAACTTCCCACATTCCATGAACCCACCCTCATCCCCATGGGCAATTTACTGTCCTCAGGCTTGCTTTGAAACTTATTTTGTTTTGTCATCTTCAGTATTAATAAAGGAGGGACAGACATAGCACAGGTCCCACTCACTGCACAGTCCCAGGTCCAGGCAATTGATCTGGGACCCCTAGCCCACCAGCTTACCAGTGGCTGTGGTAGTGGCCTCGGGGCACCCTGCCAGGACAGCTGCAGGGACACCCTCCAAGCACCTTGGCACTGCAACTATCCCGCCATTATACATCCACTGATAGGGCAGCCTCCTGGGGCACTACTCCCAGGTTCAGGCCCCTCTCTATTGGGTGGAAGCGGCGGCCTGGAAACCGCAATGCCCTGTACCCTCTAGCACAGACCCCAGCCCCATCTCGCCCTGGACCCACGGTCTATGCCGGCGGAACCCCCGCCACGCCTCCCACCAGAAGTCCATCACTAGGTAGCAAGGGCATTTAAATCTTGTCCTCTAATCAGTTTCTAAGAAGTACTTCTTTAGGTCAAGATAGTTTCCCATTTTATAGTTTAGGCTCTTTTTGTACCTATTGTTGCTGTAAACTATGTCATATGCAATTCTGAAGTTGCAATTTAGCACTGCATGGTTGCTTTTGTCAAATGGAGGGTGCTATATTAAACTGTCAATATCATTTTCTTGCCTAGTAAATATAAGAGCTTGCATTGAGGGTACATCGAGTCCTCTTTTTCTGGTACTTTCCCTTACATGCTGCATTAGGAAAAACTCCTGCACGAGATCCAGGAGCATTTGGTCCCAACAGTTTTCACGGCTTATTATATCTAAAGTACAGTACCCTCGCGTCCAACACGGTAATATTGTCATGCATGGGTCACGTGTTGGACCAAAAACGTGTTGGACTAACAACAGAGCTTAAGGGGAAAAATGAATTATGTCAGCAACCCTAGGAAAAGTCACCCTAAATACCTACCATATACCTATACATATATTGGTACTACTGTAATTATAATAAATGGTACTGTGCTATGAATGATAACTAACCTTTTAGGATAGTGTTGGTGGGCTTTCTGGGAATGGAAGGTGATATCCAAGGCTGTAGGTAGTCCTACTGGGTCCCCGGAGGATGGTTGCTGGCGTCACTAGCGGGTAATGGCTGTTGCTCCTCCTCAACCTCCCTCATAAATCCTTTGAAATCACACTCAGAATCACTATCTTCGTCCACAGCCATGGAAGGTCCTGCTTAAGCCTGTCCTAACACTCTGTAATCCTCGGCAAATGGCATGCTTCTCACACTGTTGCCAGAGCCCCGTCTCGTGACTGTGGAAAGTGATCGCTGTCGCTGACTCGGTAGAGAATAAGGAGAAGTAACTTTGTTTATAAACTGGTACACACGCCGATGAGAAGGGTTTCAAAAAGATTGATATTTATTCTAAAATATTAATATGTATTCACTGTCAGGGTAAGTGTTCAATGCTGTAGTACGATACATTCTCTGTTGAGTCGCCTGGGTTTTGGTCACACTGTTTTGCCCGTCGTATCCTTGGCAGGAATCCATCCAGATGAATTCCAAATGCCCGTGGTATCTTCGGCAATTTTACCACGTTACCGTTCCGATTTACCATCGTATCCTCGACAAACCTGGTATGAAGTGCCGTGTGATAGCCTTCGGCTGCCAGGATCTTGTCTTGGTTTTTTATTATGGTCCTCACATTGGCTTCATTCATGTCGTAGGCCTTGGCAATGTCAACTTTCCTCTCCCCTTTCTTCTTCCTCTCGATACTTTCTAGCTTGGTGGCCTGAGGGAGGTGCCAACGCTTCTTGGGGTTCTCAGAAGGCTTCCTAGGCATCGTGAGCAGGGTAAAATGCAGTAACAAGGGCAGAAAATGCAGCAAGAAAAAAGCACCTTCCAATGCAATTATGCGACTGAGTGGCGCTGTGGCGGGAGAAATTTAAACAAAACATCACGTGACACCAGAAGCATTTTTAATTGGGTGGCATCACGATCACGTCACGATAGCGGGCGGGGAAGGCTACTTGATCAGAAGTTTTCATTGGCTATCATCATCATGGGAATGTCCAGTATGACCGTGTTGGACTGGGGGTGATCGTGCTAGAGATGAACTCTGCAGATTTCGCCCACTTCTCGGAGCTCTGTGCGTGTTATGCTAACACACTTGTGTTGAAGAATTAAATCGTATTAAATAATACTAATTATTTGCTCTCCATGCTGTACCTGAATCGTGCTGGACTAACGTGTGTTGGACGCGAGGGTACTGTACTCCAATTTATATTTGTATTAAAATATCCAGTTAGTATAATTCTTTCCGTTTTCTCTTCCATTCTATGTAGTAATGCTCTTAAACTGTGAATTGTACTCCTTCAGATCCTCATTTTCACCTCTTTCCCATGTGTTTGATCTGGGTGGCATGTACAAATTGGCTACAATTACTTTCCCTTCAGATGTATTAATCTCTACTGCAATCAGTTCTACTTGTGAGGGTATATCTAGTTCTACAGTATTTTTTGACTTTTAGATTTTTCTTCGTTAGTATTATAATTCCTCCTCCTTTTTTTAAGTTCCTATCTCTCCTCCATTTATTGTATTCCTCTAAGTTTAGGATGTCATTTGATATCCTTGGTGTTAGTTTTGTTTCTGTTAGGCATATTATATGTGGTTCATTTTCTCTGATATAATCATTCGTCTCTAATAATTTAGATACCACTCCATCCACATTTGAGTACATCAACTTAATAATCTTATTTATATACTTGTCATGACTTGGTTCTACTACCGTCCACCTTTTTATTCCCTCCTGTTTATGTACCACTTTCGTACCTGCAATCCAATTACTTTGTAAAAAAATGTTTTCTTCTCCTTCTCTGATCTTCCCTCATTTTTTGTTTTTGTTTCCTCCCTCTTCTCTTTCAGTAATTCCAGTTCCTCTTGTGTTAGGCATCTTTTTATCCATACATTTTTGAACTCCTCTTTTTCCATAAGTTTCTTTGCATTTTTTAGTATCTCCTCCACAGTGTTTACACTCTGGAAGGTTACCTTTAGGGGCCTTGACTTGCTTCTCTCATATTTCCCTAACCTTTTGTGTTCCTCTATGTCTTTACTACAGATTTCCTCTGATACTTCTTTCAGTATGCCCATTACATTTGCCATCCTTTTTGTCTCTCGAGATCTTGTTTCTTATTTCTTCTTCTTCTGTACCAGTGATTACTATAGACTTGTTGATATCTGCTGAATCTCTGACTAATTTAGGATTGTTTTAGATTATTCTTTTCACTTTCTTTTTAATGCTTTTTTCTTCCACCCTTGTTTCTAAGTCTTTCTTTACTTTCACCATTTCAGGATGAGTGGTATCCACATCATTTTTGTACCTTTGCACCAGTTCACTCACCTGTGTGTGTGTGTGTGTTTGTGTGTGTGTGTGTGTGTGTGTGTTCTTACCTTACCTAATTGTTCTTACCTAACCGTATCTTTACAGGAATGAGTCAAGCTCGTACTGTCCTGTGTCTTAAACCATATTTATTGTACACATCCTTAAATTTGTGAACTGTTTTGGCATACACTATTTCATTCGGTAGTGCATTCCATTGATCAATTGCTCTGTTTGGGAAACTGAATTTCCATACGTCTTTATCGCCTCTCTTCTTATGCATTATTTTGCAGTGTCCTCTTGCTGATGCTTCTCCATATGTTAAGTAATCATTTATGTCTATTTTCTCCTTCCCTGATATGCACTTATATAGCATTATCATGTCACCTCTTTTCCTTCTCTCCTGTAGTGTTGGTAGATTCAGTTTATTTAGTCTTTCTTCGTAGCTTAGGTCCCTTAAGCTTGGTATCCATCTTGTAGTGGCCTTTTGAACTTTTTCAATCTTGTTTATGTGCTTTTTGAGATGAGGACTCCTGACTACTGATGCATATTCCAGGGTTGGTCTAATGAATGATGTTATTATCCTTCTTAGCATGTCTTCATTTATGTAAGTGAATGCTATTCTCATATTTGCAAGCAGTGTATACATGTTCCGTACCTTCTCGCTGATGTGGTCAGCCGGAGATAGTCTGTTATTGATAATCACACCTAGGTCTTTCTCTCTTTCTGATGTGTATAGGGTTTTATTTCCTAACTTATAATCCCAATCAGGTCTTTTTCCACTTTTACCAAACTTGATTACATGACACTTGTCCACATTGAATTCCATTTGCCATGTACTACTCCATTCATGAAGTTTATTTAATTCTTCTTGTAGCTCTTTACAAGAGTCTGTGTTAGTAATTCTCCTTTGTATTTTTGCATCATCTGCAAACATATTCAGATAGCTCTCATTTCCAGTGTTACTGTTTATATCATTTATATACACTAAAAACATGATTGGTGCCAGCACTGAACTCTGTGGTACTCCACTAGTCAATTCTTTCCATGATGAGTAGTTTCCTCTTAGTACTGTTCTCATTTCTCTTTTTATGAGAAAGTCTTGCATCCAACAAAACAGTTTGCCTCGAATTCCTCCTTGATGGTACAGTTTCCATAAAAGTCTTTGGTGTGGTACTGTGTCAAAAGCTTTCTTGAAATCTAAATAGATACTGTCCACCCATCCTTCCCTTTCCTGTATTGTGTTTGTTACTCTGTCATAGTAGCTCAACAGATTAGTAACACATGATTTTCCTTTTCTGAAACCAAACTGTCTTTCTGTTATCATAATGTGTTCTTCTAGATGATTTACCCAAGCTTTTCTTATAAGCTTTTCTAATATCTTGCTTACAACACTGGTCAGTGATACTGGTCGGTAGTTGAGTGGATTTTGTCTATTTCCTTTCTTGAATAAGGGGACAATATTTGCTTTTTTCCAAATATCAGGTAGTTTACCTTGACTTGTGTGTGTGTGTGTGTGTATTTACCTATTTGTAGTATACAAGAATTGAGCAGAGCTCGTGTTGTCCTGTCTCCATATCAACATTTATCCAGTCTAGTTTTAAACACAAGAATGTTCCATGCCTGCACCACCTCTCCATCTAAGTCATTCCAAATACTTATGCTTCTATTCGGGAAACTGTACCTTTTAAGATCATTAAGACATCTACTTTTCCTCAACTTGAAGTCATGACCTCTTGTTCTTCCATCATCCAACACAAAAAGATCCTCTCTATCCACCCTTTCCAATTCTCTTACATTTCTAAATATCGTGATCAAGTCACCTCTTTCTCTTCTCTCACACAGTGTTGGTAACTTCAGTTTTTCCAGTCTCTCCTCGTAGGTGAGTTCCCTTAAACATGGTATCATCCTTGTTCCCATCCATTGGACCCTGTCTAGTTTATCAATATGCTTCTTCAAATGAGGTGACCATACCACAGCCACATACTCTAGTCTTGGTCTTATCATGCTCACTATCAACTCCCTCAGCATTTCCTCATCCATAAAATTAAAAGCCACTCTCATATTGGTCAGTAATCCATAGGTTCCTCCAATGATTTTGTTTATATGTTTTTCTATCTATCTATCTATCTATAGCCCGACGCCCTAATCCCTCAAAGGGTGGCCGCAGACAAAACGCCTCCAAGTCGCTCTGTCACCCACCATTTGACTCCCCTCCCCCCAACTCACCCCCCCCTCCCTCATATACCTCTCAACTCCATCCCTCCACCTCATCCTTGGTCTACCCCTCCCTCTCCCTCCCTCCACCTCACCTACATACACCCTCTTAGTCAGTCTTTCATTCTCCATTCTCTCCACATGTCCAAACCACCTCAGTGTATTTCTCCTAATCTTTTCAACCACATCCACATCTACCCCACAACGTTCCTTCACTTCTTCATTCGTTAACCTGTCCCTCCATGTCACTCCACATGCTCCTCTCAAGTAACTCATTTCCACTGCTCTCACTCTTGACTTGTTCCCCTCTTGCAAGGTCCACGCCTCGCTTCCATACGTCAGGGTAGGGATCACAATACCATCATGCAGTGACTTCTTAACTTCCATACTCACCTCCCAATTTCTCATCACTGCTTTCAGTGTACCAACAACCTTTCTTCCCTGCTGTACCCTTTCACGCACTTCATCCCCCAAAGTTCCATCCTTACTCATCACACTACCCAAGTACTTGAATGCACTCACATTCTCCATATCCTCACCATCCAACCTCACTGCACACTCTGTGACTTCATTCCTCTCAAACACCATAACTTTACTTTTGTTTACATTAACTTTCAGCTTCCTCTTCCTACACACTGTCCCAAATTCATTCACCAAACCTTGCAACTCCCATTCATCTTCACTCAACAATACTGTATCATCAGCAAGCAGCAACACCGGAAGCTTCCAAATCTCACCCTCATTCATTAGATCCACCCCCACATCCACTGCCCTACCTTGCACCTCCTTTACAACCCCATCCATATATATATTAAACAGCCATGGAGACATCACACACCCCTGTTTCAGTCCCACATTGAGATCAAAGAACTCACTCAGCTCACCATGCACTCGCACCGTAGCCCTAGCTCCCTCGTACATACTCTTCACAGCACTCAACAATTTCCCCTCCACTCCATATATTCTAAATACCTTCCACATACCTTGCCTATCTATTCTGTCATAAGCTTTCTCCAAGTCCATGAAGGCAGCATACACTTTCCTTCCCTTCTCTAGATACTTCTCCACTAAACATCTTAGAACAATTATCTGATCTACACACCCTTTTCCCTTCCTAAATCCCCCTTGTTCTTCTCCAACTAGCTCCTCTGTCATATGCCTAACCCTATCAATGAGTATTCTACCATATATTTTACCAGTCACACTAAGAAGGCAAATACCCCTATGGTTACCACATACTTCTCTCCCCCTTTTCCTTTGTACAGAGGAACAATTATACCTGATTTCCAGTCCCCTGGAACCCTTCCCTCTTCCCAAGCCAATCTACACAACTTCCATATCCACTCCACAACAATCTCACCCCCATACCTAAGCATTTCACCACACACTCCATCAATTCCTGGGGCCTTTCCCAGCTTAATCTTCTTCATCGCTTCCACTACTTCCGACCTACTGATCTCTTCCTCCCTCCTCTCATCTCTTCTTCTCCCACCCATTCCCCAACCACTTATACTCACACTGCTCTCACTCTCTACATTCAACAAATCCTCAAAGTGCTCCTTCCATCTCAATTTCTCTCTCTTCTCCACCAACAATCTATTATTTCTATCTTTCACTCCCCTACTATTTCCCCTTTCACACTGCCTTACTTTCTTTACCTCCTTCCAAAACAATTTCTTACTCTCCCTCCATTTCACACTCAGATTCCTCCCAAACTCTTCATCCACTTTCTTCTTACTCTCCTTCACCAGTCTCTTAACCTCCCTTCTCCTGCTCACATATACCTCTCTCTTCTCTCTCTCATCTTCTCTCCTACCTCTACTCGCCAACCATTCACCATATGCCTTCTTCTTTTGTTCCACAGCTCGTTTCACCTCATCATTCCACCATGCTGTCCCTTGCACACCCTTGCATCTAAGGTGAAAAATCATCCTGAATAGTCACTCCCAAGTCTTTCTCATCTTTTCTCTTACAAATTATTTCACTGATCATTTTATATGTCCAGTGTGGTCTTTTTTCACTCATTCCCATTTCTAATACATGACACTTCTTGGAATTAAAATCCATTTTCCAAGTCTGGCTCCAGCTGTGGAGTTTGTCCAACTCTTCTTGCAGTTTTTTACAACTATCGGTACCTTTAATATATTTCATAATTTTAGCATCATCTGCGATGAGGAATTTGGAAGGAACTTGAGTGTAAAGTGGAGGGATTGTAAAAAAATGTTCTGGAAATAGGTGAAAAGAGTAAAACAGGGTGGAAGTGAAGTTAGCAGGGGAGTGAAAGATAAAAATGGTAGATTACTAGTGGAGAAGGGAGAAAAAGTGAACAGATGGAGCGAACACTTTAAGGAATTGTTGAACATAGAGGACGGAAGTAATGTGAGTATAAGTGGCTGGGGAATGGCTGGGAGAAGGAGGAAGGTGAGAAGACAGGAAGAAATCAGTAAGATAGAAGTTGTGGAAGCAATGAATAAAGATAAACTGGGGAAAGCCCCAGGAATTGATGGAGTGTGTGGTGAAATGCTGAAGTATGGGGGAGAGATAGTAGTAGAATGGATGTGGAAAATGTGCAGATTGGCCTGGGAGGAAGGTAGAGTCCCGGAGGATTGGAAATCTCTATCTATCTATTCTATCTATAGCCCGACGCCCTAATCCCGCAAAGGGTGGCCGCAGACAAAACGTCTCCAAGTCACTCTGTCACCCACCATTTGACTCCCCTCTCCCCAACTCACCCCCCCCTCCCTCATATACCTCTCAACTCCATCCCTCCACCTCATCCTCGGTCTACCCCTCCCTCTCCCTCCTCCCACCTCACCTACATACACCCTCTTAGTCAGTCTTTCATTCTCCATTCTCTCCACATGTCCAAACCACCTCAGTGTATTTCTCCTAATCTTTTCAACCACATCCACATCTACCCCACAACGTTCCTTCACTTCTTCATTCGTCAACCTGTCCCTCCACGTCACTCCACATGCTCCTCTCAAGTAACTCACTTCCACTGCTCTCACTCTTGACTTGTTCCTCTCTTGCAAGGTCCACGCCTCGCTTCCATACGTCAGGGTAGGGATCACAATACCATCATGCAGTGACTTCTTAACTTCCATACTCACCTCCCTATTTCTCATCACTGCTTTCAGTGTACCAACAACCTTTCTTCCCTGCTGTACCCTTTCACGTACTTCATCCCCCAAAGTTCCATCCTTACTCATCACACTACCCAAGTACTTGAATGCACTCACATTCTCCATATCCTCACCATCCAACCTCAGGTATAATTATTCCCTTGTACAAAGGAAAAGGGGAAAAAGAAGTGAGTGGTAATCATAGGGGCATTTGTCTTCTTAGTATAATAGGAAAAGTGTATGGTAGGATACTTAATGACAGAGTTAGAGAAAGAACAGAGAAATTAGATGGAGAAGAACAGGGAGGCTTTAGGAAGGGAAGAGGTTGTGTAGATCAGATATTCATTCTTAGATCTTTAGTGGAAAAGTTTCTAGAGAAGGGAAAGAAGTTGTATGTGGCTTTCATGGATTTGGAGAAAGCATATGACAGGGTGGATAGACAAAGATTGTGGAAAGTGTTAAGAATATTTGGAGTAGATGGGAAGTTGTTGAATGCTGAGAAGAGTATGTGTGATGATGCTAAGGCTACAGTGCATGTGGATGGTGAACTAAGTGAATTTTTCTCTTTGAAAGTTGGGTTGAAACAGGGATGTCATGTCTCCATGGTTGTTCAATCTGTACATGGATGGGGTAATAAAAGAGGTACAAGGTAGGGTAGTGGATGTTGGGGTGGCGCTGGTGAGAGAGGATAGTGTTTGGAAACTCCCTGTACAGGTAACTCGCACGGAACACGTGGGTTTCGTTCCTACCGTGCCGTGTTAGGGGCGAAATCGCGTATATTTAAACTACTTCGTATTTTGCTCCCTAGACCCCCCAAATGTGTTGTTTTGCTGTTATCTGTCACTGGTAATCACTAGAAAGCACTTTAAGTGGTTAGAAGGTTTATTTAATGTTATAACTCACAAATACAGTACTCCAGAGCAAAACTTCAACACACAAATACTGTACGTAAACACAAGGAAACATCCCGACGCCAATCATAGGTAATCATGTAAATCAAGTTAACTGGTACCAGTGCTTTAACTTACAAGTACATACCAGAACAGTACATATTTAACTTAGAAATGCAGTACTGTGATATCGAATGATTTCAGTACATAATCTGTTAGGAAGGGCTGGAAAAAAAAAAAAATGTTATGAATACATTTTCACCTTTTTGATATATGTTTATGGTAGTTTCGAATTATTTTTTACATTATCGTTGTGCCCATGCTTGGAAAAGGGAGCGAAAGAGTTGAATTTTCAGTCCTAAATGAGAAAACTGCACGTCCTCCAAGGCTAAACTCTGCCACGGAAGAATAAAGTGGAGGGTCAGTCCGATTAGCAATAAGGAAGTTGTGTCACAACTTCCAGCTCCCACACCACGAGAATGGCTAAAAATAGAATCGTAATGCAGTTTCAGAACTAACAATAAGTCTAATTATTACGAATACAGATACAAAGCAGAAATAAATATGTTTACAGACGGGGAAAACGTACTTCTTCCATCATAACATGTTCATCTTTCTCTATCATTTTAAGTTCATCTTTATCATTTTACCTTGTTATTTTCGCAATATATATTGCTGTCTCGTAAACAGGGTGGTTGTTTGTTTTGCAAGGGAGGAAAAAGATTGTATTTTCTGTCTGGGTCGAGATAATGGGTGTAACTATGTGTGGCTAGGCATGGCCACGAGCGAAAAAATCGTACATCCACTCATCACCATGGCAGGTGGTGAACTGACAGATGATACACGAGAGGGTGAAGTCAAGGTCAGTCTCATGTCCCAGATTTTCGTTCACTTCCTGAAAGTTTTCACAGTTTTCTACAAGTTGCATTGCATCAAATGATCCAAGACAAAAATGTATTTTTCTCTAAGTCTTTAACGAACAAAAAAAAAAGGCAATATTCCGACGCCGATCATGGGTAATCATATAAATCAGGTTAACTGGTTACAAGGCTTTATTTGATGCTTTAATTGCTTACAAGTACATACCAGAACAGTAAATATTTAACTTACAAATACAGTACTGTAGAAAAGCAGTACAGTAAGAGTTTAACGAAGAAACAAAAAAGGCAATATTCCGACGCTGATGTATGGGTAATCATATAATTAGGGTTAACTGGTTACAAGGCTTTATTTAATGATTTAACTTTATTTAAGTGCTTACAAGTACAGTACATACGAGAACAGTAAATATTTAATTACAAATACTGTACAGTACCGTGGAAAAAACGAACAAATAAAAAAGGCAATATTCTGACGCCTATCAGGTAAACTGGTTATAAGACTTTATTTCTTGCTTTAACGTTATTTAATAGTACTTTAAGTTGCACATAAACTTACCAGAACAGTACAGTACTGTAAATATTTAACTTACAAATACTGTGCTACTGTACTCGGAAATGTCTCACTCACTGAATAATTTCCCGCCTAGATCGTCACGTAATCAAAACAAACCGCGCGCTGCGGTGACGTTCGAGGATTTGATCTTTCAAAGGCCTCTCCTGCGTTAATTTGTAGTTTTCATAATGGTTTTTTAATCTTACGTTGTCTTATATGTATCCCAGCCCTTACCGTGTATAATTGCGAGCGCGTTCCGTGAGATCGTGTTCCGTGCGAGTTACCTGTACTGTTGTTTGCAGATGATACTGTGTTGCTGAGTGAAGACGAAGGGGAGCTGCAAGGCTTGGTGGATGAGTTTCGGAGAGTGTGTAAGAAACGGAATCTAAAGGTGAATGTAGGGAAGAGTAAAGTGATGGTCTATGAGAGAGGTGAAGTCAGTGAATGTACAGCGAGGTTGGATGGTGAGGAATTGGAAAATGCGAGTACGTTTAAGTACTTGGGTAGTGTGATGAGTAAGGATGGAGGTTTGGAGGGTGAAGTGCTTGAAAGGGTACAGCAGGGAAGAAAGGTTGCTGGTTCTTTGAAAGCAGTGATAAGAAACAGGGAAGTGAGCATGGAAGTGAAAAATTTACTACATGACAGTATTGTGATACCAACTCTAACGTATGGAAGTGAAGCTTGGACATTGTTGGAAGGACACAAGTCAAGAGTGAGAGCAGTGGAAATGAATTATTTAAGAGGAGCCTGTGGAGTCACATGGAGAGACAGGCTGACGAATGAGGATATAAAGGAGCGTTGTGGTGTGGATGTGGATGTGGATGTGATAGGAAGCATTATGAGGAACACACTGAGATAGTTTGGCCATGTGGAGAGGATGGAGGGTGAAAGACTGACGAAGAGAGTGTATTTGAGTGAGGTGGAGGGGGGAAGAGGGAGGGGGAGGCCGAAGATGAGATGGAGGGATGGGGTGGAGAAGTATATGAGAAAGAGGGGTGTGAGTTGGGAGCAGGGCAGTGAAATGGCGGGGGGCAGGGCGAATTGGAGGCAACTTGTTTGTGGTCACCCCAAATGTGACTGAGGCATCTGGCAATAGATAGATAGATAGATAGATAGATTTTCACTACATTTTCTTCCATTTTTTCTTGTTCATTTCTCATTCTTCCTGAATGATTTCCCTTAAGCTGACCACTTCTTTCTGTTCTTCTTCCACATGTGCCCACTTTGCCTTTTGCTCTTCTAACACACTAATCACCTTCTCCGTTTTGTTACTGCTCTCTTCTAGTTTTCTCCTTAATTTGATATTTTCTCATTTCAAATTCTCAATCTCCTGGTTCGCTGTCTCAATGGCCTGTATCAAACACTGTATAGTGTTTTCCATATTTTCAGGCATGTGTCTTGATACCAGAACCTCCACTTTCTTTTCTAATTCACTAACCCTCATGATCAATGTTTTAACCAAATCCATCACATTTGATTCATCATCAAAACCTGGAAATTCGGGTCTCTCGATGTTTACATTGTCGGCCATGTTTGAGGTTGGTTACAGTATTGCACAGCTGTTACTGAAATTCCTATAAACATTCAGGTATACTCACTGACATTAGCTCCTTATATTTTTGTTGGTCTGTATTAATTTACAAAACTTTACACTTTAGATAAGACTAAAGGAGGCAGGACAAACGTAATTCCTGAAAACTACTTAAGGTTTGCAGCAGTGGTTGAGAGGCAGCTGAGACACGTCCGATCGCTCTGACTGCTCGTGTGTGTGTGTGTGTGTGTGTGTGTGTGTGTGTGTGTGTGTGTGTGTGTGTGTATTTACCTATTTGTATTTACCTACTTGTAGTATACAAGAATTGAGCAATCCTCGTGTTGTCCTGTCTCCATATCCACATTTATCTAGTCTACTTTTACACACATGAATGTTTTTCTCCTGCACCACCTCTTTGTCTAAGTCGTTCCAAATATCTATGTATGTACCTGTCTATCTATCTATCTATCTATCTATCTATCTAGTGCCAGACGCCTCAATCCCGTTTGGGGTGGCCACAAACAAATCGCCTCCAAGTCGCCCTGTCCCCCGCCATTTCACTGCCCTGCTCCCAACTCACACCCCCCTCTCTCATATACCTCTCCATCCCATCCCTCCATCTCATCCTCGGCCTCCCCCTCCCTCTTCCCCCCTCCACTTCACTCACATACACTCTCTTCGTCAGTCTTTCACCCTCCATCCTCTCCACATGGCCAAACCACCTCAGTGTGTTCCTCATAATGCTTCCTATCACATCCACATCTACACCACAACGCTCCTTTATATCCTCATTCGTCAGCCTGTCTCTCCATGTGACTCCACAGGCTCCTCTTAAATAACTCATTTCCACTGCTCTCACTCTTGACTTGTGTCCTTCCAACAACGTCCAAGATTCACTTCCGTACATTAGAGCTGGTATCACAATACTGTCATGTAGTACCTTTTTCACTTCCATGCTCACTTCCTCTTTCTTATCACTGCTTTCAAAGAACCAGCAACCTTTCTTCCCTGCTGTACCCTTTCAAGCACTTCACCCTCCAAACCTCCATCATTACTCATCACACTACCCAAGTACTTAAACGTACTCACATTTTCCAATTCCTCACCATCCAACCTCGCTGTACATTCACTGACTTCACCTCTTTCAAAGACCATCACTTTACTCTTCCCTATATTCACCTTTAGATTCCGTTTCTTACACACTCTCCCAAACTCATCCACCAAGCCTTGCAGCTCCCCTTCGTCTTCACCCAACAACACAGTATCATCTGCAAACAACAGTACAGGGAGTTTCCGAACACTATCCTCTCTCACCAGGGCCACTCCAACATCCACAACCCTACATTGTACCTCTTTTATTACCCCATCCATGTACAGATTGAACAACCATGGAGACATGACACATCCCTGTTTCAAACCAACTTTCAAAGAGAAAAGTTCACTTAGTTGACCATCCACACGCATTGCAGCCTTCGCACCATCGTACATAATCTTCACAACATTCAACAACGTCCCATCTACTCCATATATTCTTAACACTTTCCACAATCCTTGTCTATCCACCCTGTCATATGCTTTCTCCAAATCCATGAAAGCCGCATACAACTTCTTTCCCTTCTCTAGAAACTTCTCCACTAAAGATCTAAGAATGAATATCTGATCTACACAACCTCTTCCCTTCCTAAAGCCTCCCTGTTCTTCTCCAACTAATTTCTCTGTTCCTTCTCTAACTCTGTCAATAAGTATCCTACCATACACATTTCCTATTATATTAAGAAGACAAATGCCACTATGATTACCACACACTTCTTTTTCCCCCTTTTCCTTTGTACAAGGGAATAATTATACCTGACTTCCAATCCTCCGGGACTCTACCTTCCTCCCAGGCCAATCTGCACATCTTCCACATCCATTCTACTACTATCTCTCCCCCATGCTTCAGCATTTCACCACACACTCCATCAATTCCTGGGGCTTTCCCTGATTTAATTTTCTTCATTGCTTCCACAACTTCTATCCTACTGATTTCTTCCTGTCTTCTCACCTCCCTCCTTCTCCCAGCCATTCCCCAGCCACTTATACTCGCATTACTTCCATCCTCTATGTTCAACAATTCCTTAAAGTGTTCTCTCCATCTGCTCACTTTTTCTCCCTTCTCCACTAGTAATCTACCATTTTTATCTTTCACTCCCCTGCTAACTTCACTTCCACCCTGTCTTACTCTTTTCACCTCTTTCCAGAACATTTTCTTACAGTCCCTCCACTGTACACTCAAATTCCTTCCAAATTCCTCAGCCACTCTCTTCTTACTCTCTCTTACTAATCTTTTCACCTCTCTCTTCCTTTATACATATAACTCTCTCTTCCGCCTCTCAACTTCTTCCACGCCCCTATTTCTCATCCATTCATTGTATGCTTTCTTCTTTTGTGCAACAGCCTGTTTCACCTCTTCAGTCCACCACACTGTTCCTTGCACCCCCCTCCATCTTCTCTTCCTTCCACACACCACATCACATGCTGCACATATTTCTTCTGTAAATATCCTACACACACCTTCCACGTCTCCCATCTGCTCCAATTCATATTTGCCCAATCATTCCTCCACCTAATTTTGGTACAGTATACACGAAATATGCTATGCTCGTGGGTTTCCGTTGCTGTTTCTCAGTAAGTCAAATTTAGCTTTAAACTCGATTAAGTTTTTAGACTGGACGATCTCTTTGTCCAAGCTATTCCATAAGTCTATAATTCTATAAGGAAAGCTATATTTCTTGATATCCTTCAAGCAGCTTGACTTTTTCAATTTCATTCCACGTCCTCTTGTTGCTCTCTTATCCCATACAAACGGATCTTCTTGGTCAATTTTATCTACTCCTATCATGGTCCTGAACACTGCAATCATGTCTCCCCTCTTTCTCCTTACCTCTAAGGAAGGCAAATCCAGCTTTTCCAACCTCTCTCTGTATGACAGATCTGCCAGACTGAGGACCATCTTGGTTGCTGTTTTTGTATTCTCTCAATCTTGTTAATATCTTTCTTTTTGTGTGGGCACCACACTACCGCTGCATATTCTAACCTGGGGCGGATCATGGATACTATCAATTTTTTCATCACCTCCTTATCCATATAATGAAATGCTACTCTTATGTTAGTCAAGAGTTTATACGTCTCTCTAACTATCTTGTTAATGTGTTTTTCAGGTGACAAACTGTCCTGGACCAGCACTCCCAAATCTTTCTCTTCTCTCCTTTTTGTGATTAATTCATTACCCAACAAATAATTCAGTGATGCCCTCTTGGTACTTTTACCCATTTCCAATATTTTACATTTCTTTGCATTAAATTTCATTTCCCACATCCGGCTCCAATCATATATCCTATCCAGATCCTCCTGCAGCATTTTACAATCATCCTCAACCTCTACCTTGCTCAAGATCTTTACATCATCAGCAAACAGACTTGCATAACTGTTCACTCCATCTACCATATCATTTACGTAAATCAGGAACATTACTGGTGCCAACACCGAGCCTTGAGGGACTCCACTTGTTACTTCCCTCCATCCAGACATCCTATCCTTTATTACTGTTCTCATTTGTGTGTCTCTCAAAAAGTCTCATCCATTCCACGAGTTTCCCCTTCAGTCCTCCTAAATACAGTACTCTAGTTTCCACATTGTCTCTTATGAGTTACCTTGTCGAAGGCCTTCTCTAAGTCTAAGTACACACAATCCACCCAACCATCTCTTTCCTGTACCACGTCAATCGCTCTTGAGTAAAAGCTCAATAAGTTGGAAACACATGACCTTCCACTTCTAAATCCAAACTGACACTCAGCCAAAATATTCATCTCTTTCAGATATTTTATCCATCTGTCTTTCAGGATTCTCTCACACAATTTTGCGACCATGCTGGTTAGAGACACTGGTCTATAATTCAGGGGTTCTTCCCTGTTTCCTCCCTTATAAATTGGTACCACATTTGCCCTCTTCCATTCTTGTGGCACTTTCCCCTCTTCCAGAGAACACACGATTAGACTGTGATTTTTATCCGCCAGTTGTTCTCTGCATTCCTTCAGTACCCAATTAGAAATTCCAGCAGGCCCGGGGGCTTTCCTTACATCTTGTGTTTCCAGCAATTTATATATTTCCTGTACCTCCACGTTTATATCTTCTATCATTGGTACGTTTCTAATCACTCCCTCCCCTTCCACAAACTCTTTTTCATTAGTGAAAACTGATTGGAAACATTTGTTTATTATTTCAGCTTGCACTGCTGCATCTTTATAGACCTCTCCTTTTACTTTTAGTTTGGTGACTCCTTCCTTTTGTTTCAGTTTGTCATTAACAAATCTATAAAACAGTTTGGGTTCATCCTTGCATTTGTCTATTATACCTTCTTCAAAATTCCTTTCTTCTTCTCTGCATATTCTTGTGTATTCATTTCTAGTTCTTTTATATTCTTCCTTTGTTCTGTTGTTACCTCTCTTTCTCCAGTTGTTCCATGCCTCCTCTCTCTCTTTTTTTGCTATCATACACCTTCTATTAAACCATTCATTTTTCCTGTTTTCTTTCCCTCTTACTCTTGGTACAAATTTTTCCACTCCCAAATTATTGAGGTCTAGAAAGATGTCCCACTTCCTCTGTATCTCTCTTGTTTCTCTGAATTTTCTCCAATCTGCATTTTCAAAAAATTTTCTCAATCCTGTAAAATTTGCCTTCCTAAAGTTATATCTTCCCTGCCTATGAAGTTCACCTCTTGGCTCGACGTTCCCTATTATCATCCGGAACTCAATGATCACTTTTTCCTATAGGACAGAAATATTTCAATGATTCTATTACATCGGGTTCTTTGGTAAACAGTAAGTCTAACCTTGCTGGTGTGTCTTCACCTCGGAAGCGTGTCTTTTCTTTGACCCATTGCGTCCTTACATTATTCATTATTATATTTAATAATATAGTGCCCCACGAATCTTCGCTGCCTCCTGAGTCCCATTCCTCCCAATTCACTTCCTTACAGTTAAAGTCATCCACCAAAGTTATATTGTTGCTTTTCTCAATTATTTTTTGTAAATAACCGGCCATATCTGACAACATTTCCTGGTATTCGTCATCATTCCATGCTCTTGTCTTAGGAGGAACATACACTAAAGCCTATCTCTCATGCCATTCTCTCCAGTTTCTAGTTTCATATTTATCACTTTGGCCCTGCCTTCTCCCATTTCCACGGTATCTACATTTATGTTGTTCTTCACTGCTATCATCACTCCTGCTCCCTTTTTTTCTTTTCTGTCTCTTCTCCACAGTTTGTATTTACCATCTCCCAAATGAACATCAATATCTTCTCTTAATTTGGTCTCTACAAAGCACATGACATCAGGTTCATGTTCTCTCAAGAAATCATTAATTTCAAGCCTTGCCAATATTAAACCATCCACATTAGTACACCTTCAGATTATTTCTGATGTTTATTATACCCTCTTCTCTCCTCTCCATCAGTACCACTTCCTAAATCTCTCATCTTTCATAGCCATCCCCTTTAGTGTCCTTCACTTCTATTTCCTCACATACCACTTCCTTACTTTCATATCCACCACTCTCCAAAAAAAAGTTTTACATTCTTCCTCTGTCCTCTTATCATTTTTTTCCTTGTTCCTTCAATGATTTTAAAACTTCTCTTTCTTCATCATTCAGATCTTTTCTTATTATAATATTTTCCATCCCTACCTCATTGCTTAGTTTCCAGGTCACTTTAACTATATAATTTACTGCACTTTCTGATAACAACTTGACTCTCATTGGTCTTGTTTCCCCTTTCTTATAAGGCCCTGTCCTCCTTACTTCCTCAGTTTCTTTTTCCCACTTGTCTCCTTCGGGATCAATCTTGCCTAATATTCTTCTCACTTGCCTAGTATTCTTCTTAGGTATATGTGCTGGAGTTAATGAGAATGAGAAGGCAAGAGAGGGAGTATGTCTGATGATAAGCAAGAAGTGGAAGGAGAATATAAGAGAGTATGGAACAGTGGGAGCAAGGATTGTATGAGTGAGGATGAAAGTAGGTATACAAGCGTGGGCGACTGTATGTGTGTATGCTCCGACAGAGGACCGAGTCGTAAGAGTGAAAGATGAGTTTTGGGTGAGAGTAGAAGCATGTATGGACAAATCTGAGAGGAGCGAGAGAGTGCTTTTGATTGAAGACATGAATGGCAAAGTTGGGAATGTATGAGTGGATGGAGTGGTTGGTCAGTGGGGTGTGCCAGCTGAAGTAGATGGGAATGGTAGTGCTTTGGTGGACATCTGTGCTGGTAAGGGGCTGGCTATAGCAAACACCTGCTTTCGACATAAGATGATCCACCGGTATTCATGGAGAGTAATGAGGAGGATGGATGGTGAACTTGTTGAATGAAAGGCAATGATAGACTACGTGTGTGTGGATGAGCGGATGAGAAGACAAGTGTTGGATGCAAGAGTGTGGAGAGGGTGGGGGAATGGAGTCTCAGACCATCACTTAGTGATGGCCAAGGTAAAGCTGCAAAGAAAATGATTGAGGAGACGAAGGGGAAGACAGAAGGAAACAGCTCCTGTGAGATGAGTGGAGAATTTGCAAGATACTGAGAAAATGGCAGAGTATAAGAGCATAGTGGAAGAAAGATTGGGAAGGTATGAGCTAGAGCAGATGGAAGGGGTGGAAGATATTTGTAAGATATTTACGGAAGAGATAGGTGCAGTGTGTGAGGTGATTTGTGGAGTGAGGAGGAGATGCAAGGGTGTGCAAGGGACAGCATGGTGGATTGATGAGATGAAACGAGCTGTGGAACAAAAGAAGGCATATAGTGAATGGTTAGCGAGTAGAGGTAGGGAAGAAGATGAGAGAGAGAAGAGAGAGGTATATGTGAGTAGGAGAAGGGAAGTGAAGAGACTGGTGAAGGAGAGCAAGAAGAAAGTGGATGAAGGATTTGGGAGGAATCTGAGTGTGAAATGGAGGGAGAGTAAGAAATTGTTTTGGAAGGAGGTAAAGAAAGTAAGGCAGCGTGAATGGGGAAATAGTAGGGGAGTGAAAGATAGGAATAATAGACTGTTGGTGGAGAAGAGAGAGAAATTGAGGAGATGGAAGGAGCACTTTGAGGATTTGTTGAATGTAGAGTGACAGACAGTATAAGTGGTTGGGGAATGGCTGGGAGAAGAAGAGATGAGAGGAGGGAGGAAGAGATCAGTAGGACGGAAGTAGTGGAAGCAATGAAGAAGATCAAGTTGGGAAAGGCCCCAAGAATTGATGGAGTGTGTGGTGAAATGCTGAGGTATGGGGGTGAGATTGTTGTGGAGTGGATATGGAAGTTGTGTAGATTGGCTTGGGAAGAGGGAAGGGTTCCAAAGGACTGGAAATCAGGTATAATTGTTCCTTTATATAAAGGAAAAGGGGAGAGAGAAGTATGTGGTGACCATAGGGGTATTTGCCTTCTTAGTGTGACTGGTAAAATATATGTTAGAATACTCACTGATAGGGTTAGCCATATGACAGAAGAGCTAGTTGGAGAAGGACAAGGGGGATTTAGGAAGGGAAAAGGGTGTGTAAGTCATATATTTGTTCTAAGATGTTTAGTGGAGAAGTATCTAGAGAAGGGAAGGAAAGTGTATGCTGCCTTCATGGACTTGGAGAAAGCTTATGACAGAATAGATAGGCAAGGTATGTGGAAGGTATTAAGAATATATGGAGTGGATGGGAAATTGTTGAATGCTGTGAAGAGTATGTACGAAGGAGCTAGGGCTACGGTGCGAGTGCATGGTGAGCTGAGTGAGTTCTTTGATCTCAATGTGGGACTGAAACAGGGTTGTGTGATGTCTCCATGGCTGTTTAATATATACATCGATGGGGTTGTAAAGGAGGTGCAGGGTAGGGCAGTGGATGTGGGGGTGGCTCTAATGAATGAGGGTGAGATTTGGAAGATTCCAGTGTTGCTGTTTGCTGATGATACAGTATTGCTGAGTGAAGATGAATGGGAGTTGCAAGGTTTGGTGAATGAATTTGGGACAGTGTGTAGGAGGAGGAAGCTGAAAGTTAATGTAAACAAAAGTCAAGTTATGGTGTTTGAGAGGAATGAAGTCACAGAATGTACAATGAGGTTGGATGGTGAGGATATGGAGAGTGTGAGTGCATTCAAGTACTTGGGTAGTGTGATGAGTAAGGATGGAACTTTGGGGGATGAAGTGCATGAAAGGGTACAGCAGGGAAGGAAGGCTGTTGGTTCAATGAAAGCCGTGATGAGACATAGGGAGGTGAGTATGGAAGTTAAGAAGTCACTGCATGATAGTACTGTGATCCCTACCCTGACGTATGGAAGCGAGGTGTGGACCTTGCAAGAGGGGAACAAGTCAAGAGTGAGAGCAGTGGAAATGAGTTACTTGAGAGGAGCATCTGGAGTGACAGGTTGATGAATGAAGAAGTGAAGGAACATTGTGGTGTGGATGTGGATGTGGTTGAGAAGATTAGGAGAAATACACTGAGGTGGTTTGGACATGTGGAGAGAATGGAGAATGAAAGACTGACTCAGACGGTGTATGTAGGTGAGGTGGAGGGAGGGAGAGGGAGGGGTAGACTAAAGATGAGGTGGAGGGATGGAGTTGAGAGGTATATGAGGGAGAGGGGGTGAGTTGGGGGGAGGGTAGTCAAATGGTGGGTGACAGAGCGACTTGGAGGCATTTTGTCTGCAGGCACCCTTTGCGGGATTAGGGCGTCGGGCTATAGATAGATAGATAGGTTCGTATCTCTCTCGAGTCTCACGGATTTAACCTTTTCTTCCTCCTCCCTGTTTCCAAATATTACAACACATTTGTTCCTTTCTACAGTTTCACTCACTATTTTCTCATTTTTCTTCAGTATTTTCACTAAATTTTCTTCCATTTATTTCTTGTTCATTTCCCTTTCTTCCTGGATGATTTCCCTTAAGCTAAACACTTCTTTCTGTTCTTCTTCTACATGTGCCCACTTTGCTTTATGCTCTTCTAATACACTATTCACCTTTTCCGTTTTATTAGTACTTTCTTCTAGTTTTCTCCTCAGTTCGATGTTTTCACGCTTCAAATTCCTGATCTCCTCATTCGCCGTCTCAGTGGACTGGATCAGACTCTGTATAGTAATCTCGGTATTTTCAGACACGTCCTTTAACACTAGACTCTCCACTTTCAAGTTCATTAATCCTCATAATCAATGTTTTAACCAGATCCATGACATTAGTATTAGTGTCAAATCCTGGAAATTCGAGTCCCATAATGTTTACATTTTCGGCCATGTTTGAGATTGGTTACAGTATTAAAAACAGCTGTTACCGATAATACTGCAAACATTCATGAATAATCCCTGCCAATAAATATTTACATTTTTGGTAGTCTATATTAACTTCTATCTATCTATCTATTGTCAGACGCCTCAATTCCGTTTGGGGTGGCCACAAACAAATCGCCTCCAAGTCGCCCTGTCCCCCGCCATTTCACTGCCGTGCTCCCAACTCACACACCCCTCTCTCATATACCTCTCCACCCCGTCCCTCCATCTCATCCTCGGCCTCCCCCTCCCTCTTCCCCCCTCCACCTCACTCACATACACTCTCTTCGTCAGTCTTTCACCCTCCATCCTCTCCACATGGCCAAACCACCTCAGTGTGTTCCTCATAACGCTTCCCATCACATCCACATCCACACCACAACGCTCCTTTATATCCTCATTCGTCAGCCTGTCTCTCCATAGGCTCCTCTTAAATAACTCATTTCCACTGCTCTCACTCTTGACTTGTGTCCTTCCAACAACGTATTATAAAACTTGAAACAAGACCATAGGAGACAGGACAAATATAATTCCTGAAAACTACTTAAGGTTTGCAGCGTTGGCTGGGAGCAGTTGAAATACGTCTGTTCGCTGTGTGTGTGTGTGTGTGTGTGTGTATTTACCTATTTGTATTTACCTATTTGTAGCATACAGGAACTGAGCAATGCTCGTGTTGTCCTGTCTAAATATCCACATTTATCAAGTCTACCTTTACACACATGAATGTTTATCTCATGCATCACCTCTTTGTCTAAGTCGTTCCAAATATTAAAGTATTTAACTAATATACCCAATTGTGATATACACGGAATGTACTATGCTCGTGGGTTTCCGTCGCTGTTTCTCAAAAAGTCAAATTTAGCTTTAAACACGTTTAAGTTTTTAGACTGGACGATCTCTTTGTTCAGGCTATTCCATAAGTCTATACTTCTCTTGGTACAAATTTTTCCACTCCCAAATTATAGAGGTCTAGAAAGATATCCCATTTCCTCTGTATCTCTCTTGTTTCTCTGAATTTTCTCTAATCTGCATTTTCAAAAAAGTTTCTCAGTCCTGTAAAATTTGCTTTCCCAAAGTTGTATCTTCCCTGTCTATGAAGCTCGTCTCTTGGCTCAACGTTCCCTATTAACATCTGGAACTCAATGACCACATGATCACTTTTTCCTAAAGGACAGAGATATTTCAATGATTCTATTACATCGGGTTCTTTGGTGAACAGTAAATCTAACCTTGCTAGTGTGTCCTCACCTCGAAACCATGTCTCTTCTTTGACCCATTGCGTCATCACATTATTCATTATTATATTTAATAACATAGTGCCCCATGAATCCTCACCGCCTCCAGAGTACCATTCCTCCCAGTTCACCTCTTTACAGTTAAAGTCACCCACTAAAATTATATTATTGCTTTTCTCAATTATTTTTTGCAAATAGCTAGCCATATCTGACAACATCTCATGGTATTCGTCATCCTTCTCTGCTCTCGTCTTTGGGGGAACATACACTACCGCCATATCTCTCTTAACATTCTCTCCAGTTTCTAATTTCATATATATCACTTCAGCCATGCCTTCTCCCATTACCACAGTATCTACATTTATGTTGTTCTTCACTGCTATCATCACTCCTGCTCCCTTTTTTTCTTTCCTGTCTTTCCTCCACAGTTTGTATTTACCATCTCCCAAATGAACATCAATATCTTCTCTTAATTTGGTCTCTACAAAGCACATGACATCAGGTTCATGTTCTCTCAAGAAATCGTTAATTTCGATCCTTGTTGATATGAAACCATCAACATTAGTATATATCACCTTCAAATTATTTTTGACGTTTTTAATACCCTCTTCTCTCCTACTCTCTATCCGTACCACTTCCTCAACTTCTGATCTTTCACAGCCATCCCTCTTAGTTTCCTTCACTTCTATTTCCTTAAATACCACTTCTTTACTTTCATATCCAATACTCTCCAAAAAAAAGTATTACATTCTTCCTATGTCCTCTTATCATTTTTTCCTTTTACTTCTTCCTTTAATGATTTTAAATCTTCTCTTTCTTCTTCATTCAGATCTTTTTTTATTATAATATTTTCCATCCCCGCCTCTTTGCTTAAGTTCCAGGTCACTTTAAGTATCTCATTTATTACACTTTCTGATGTAAACTTGACTCTCATTGGTCTTGTTTCCCCCTTCTTATAAGGCCCTATCCTCCTTACTTCCTCAATTTCTTTTACCCACTTGTCTCCTTCGGGGTCAATCTTGCCTAATATTCCTCTCACCAGGTTTATGTCTCTCTCGAGTCTTACGAATCTAACCTTTTCTTCCTCTTCCCTGTTTCCAAATATTACTACACATCTGTTCCTTTCTACAGTTTCTCTCACTATTTTCTCTTTTTTCTTCAGTATTTTCACTACATTTTCTTCTATTTTTTTCTTGTTCATTTCCCTTTCTTCCTGGATGATCTCTCTTAAGCTGACCACTTCTTTCCGTTCTTCTTCTACGTGGGCCCACTTTGCCTTATGCTCTACTAATACATTACTCACCTTCTCCGTTTTATTAGTACTCTCTTCTAGTTTCCTCCTCGGTTCAACATTTTCCCACTTCAAATTTCTAATCTCTTCATTCGCTGTTTCATTGGATTGGATCAGACTCTGTATGGTAGTATCCGTATTTTCAGACACATCCTTTATCACTAGATTCTCTACTTTCTTTTCAAGTTCTTTAATCCTCATAATTTTAATGTTTTAACCAGGTCCATGACACTGGTATTTGTATCAAATCCTTGAAATTCGAGTCCCTCATTGTTTACATTTTCAGCCATGTTTGTGTGTGTGTGTGTGTGTGTGTATTCTTATCTAATTGTATCTTTACAGGAATGAGTCAAGCTCGTACTGTCCCGTGTCTTAAACCATATTTATCGTACA